>NW_015505263.1:1416458-1417754 GCF_001515645.1 Sinocyclocheilus grahami | reverse complement strand
TGCTGGAGGAAATAAATCTTATTCTCACTTCCATCCTCTCCTCACAGTTAACGCGGCGAATAAGATCCGCTTCGTTATGTCCCTGTGCCGGGCGCTTATTGAATTTCTCTTGATCTTGATAGAGTGCTGATGTTAAAGTGAGAGGGGAAATGAAGTCGAATCTTGTGGTGAATTAGGGTTGTCGAATCTCGTGGTGAATTAGGGTTGTCTTGAGATCTTATTCTGAGGATTTTTTTTTATGCTCGTTGTGCATGATGTGACATGGTTCAGACTTCTTGTGTTGTTGTGCTGGTTAATATTGATTAAAAAGTTAAAATAGATGAATATGTTTGTTCCTATGCCCCGTTTCGCCCCAACTGCAGCTATTTGTGGTGCCTTTTGCGTCACCGCAAAGGTGCATTCTGATTAAAATACGTATGTTTCCCCCTAAAAGACATCTGCTGCCCGAGAACCATAACTCAGGCTGACACTAAAGAGGCGCTGTGTGTTTTGTCTGGACGGCGGTGGTATTATTTTAGTCTGCAGAGGAAAGAGACAGGAGTGGGGTCGGTGGCTGGGAGGCTTGTTTGCGCCGGCGCTACTCTTTGAGACGGCTGAATGTTGAAACATTGGTACTCGTCAGGCCGTGAGGATGGTTTACATTCCTGGTAAGTGTCCGTCGATCCTGGAATGTGCACATGGAGAGGAGCACATATGGACTGGTAGAAAACAAGCCCGCTTACAATAATACTCACCAAAGAGCTGGTCATGTCGGTGTGTGTTTAAAGTCTGTCTGACAGCCCGCCAGAGAGTCTTGTACTGTATGGAAAAATGAGGATAGGCTTTGTGGACAGAGAATTATGTATAGGCACTTGTGTTATGGATTAAAAGTACTATGTCATATTTGAATGCAGTGAAACGATTTTCAGCATTTTGTATTATAAAATAGTTTTATTATTTAGGCTATAGTGTTTTGAGCCACTGACACTGACAGTTTACCCCAGAATAATGTAAAACCACTTTGCCCTATACAATTTTGGGAAAAATGCATTATTTAATAATTTCACATTTACATGGTTATATTTTGCGTTAACATAATATTTATTTAGGTACATTTAATTGAGCCATTGTTTTCACAGTTTACCCCAAAAAACTGTAGTTTAATTTGTTGGAAAAATGCAGAATTTAGTAAATCCTAATAATTTACATGATTATAAATGTTACTTACTTTATTTATTTATTTATTTAGGTTCATTTTTACTCATTTAATAATTTTAATTATTCGTTTTTAAAATAAATATGCTTTGGCATGTAATT
>NW_015505263.1:1335994-1413850 GCF_001515645.1 Sinocyclocheilus grahami | reverse complement strand
CTAAAAGACATCTGCTGCCCGAGAACCATAACTCAGGCTGACACTAAAGAGGCGCTGTGTGTTTTGTCTGGACGGCGGTGGTATTATTTTAGTCTGCAGAGGAAAGAGACAGGAGTGGGGTCGGTGGCTGGGAGGCTTGTTTGCGCCGGCGCTACTCTTTGAGACGGCTGAATGTTGAAACATTGGTACTCGTCAGGCCGTGAGGATGGTTTACATTCCTGGTAAGTGTCCGTCGATCCTGGAATGTGCACATGGAGAGGAGCACATATGGACTGGTAGAAAACAAGCCCGCTTACAATAATACTCACCAAAGAGCTGGTCATGTCGGTGTGTGTTTAAAGTCTGTCTGACAGCCCGCCAGAGAGTCTTGTACTGTATGGAAAAATGAGGATAGGCTTTGTGGACAGAGAATTATGTATAGGCACTTGTGTTATGGATTAAAAGTACTATGTCATATTTGAATGCAGTGAAACGATTTTCAGCATTTTGTATTATAAAATAGTTTTATTATTTAGGCTATAGTGTTTTGAGCCACTGACACTGACAGTTTACCCCAGAATAATGTAAAACCACTTTGCCCTATACAATTTTGGGAAAAATGCATTATTTAATAATTTCACATTTACATGGTTATATTTTGCGTTAACATAATATTTATTTAGGTACATTTAATTGAGCCATTGTTTTCACAGTTTACCCCAAAAAACTGTGATTTGCTAATTTGTTGGAAAAATGCAGAATTTAGTAAATCCTAATAATTTACATGATTATAAATGTTACTTACTTTATTTATTTATTTATTTAGGTTCATTTTTACTCATTTAATAATTTTTTAATTATTCGTTTTTAAAATAAATATGCTTTGGCATGTAATTTATTAATTAATTTGTTTATTTATTTAGATTTTAGGTTTGATTATTTTTTATTTAATTCTTTTTTTAATTAATGTTTTAAATGAATTTGCTTTGGCATGTAATTAATTGTACCTATATAACAGTACTATTAGTGGGGAAAATTGTTATAATTTTATAATTCTTTCGACAATTAAATTTGGTTTTAAAAATATTTTTTTATATTTAAAATATTAAAATATTTTTAGTTTTTTATTATTATTTTATTTTTGATAAATTTTCTTATTAATTTTACAGGTACATGCAAATAAATAAATAATAGTAATAAAAAACAACAACAAAAAAAACTTTTATGGCATCTCTCAAACACAAGCATTTAAAAAATATATATTAATACTACTGAATTACTGAAGTGGTTTAAACGACTTCTCTTTCCACTCTATAGATGTTCCACAGCAATCTTTTGAATTTCGTGCATATTTTTCTTCATGAAAGTCAGTGATTTTATTTTTGAACTGTACCACAAATGAGTCTGTCCCTCCGGGGATCACAGACACAAACAGAGAGTAATATCAGCAAGTGTGTGCTGAGGTTCTTACAGTAAATATAGTAATAACTGAGAATGTAGGTTTATACCCTGCAGAGATTTCACCTCTCTTAGAACACACTTGCATACACATGATTTTTTCCATGTTGCAGTGCAACTGGTTTTCACATGGTTCCTGAGCCAACTTTAAAGCAGATATTGTTTAAACGATTTCAAAAAGTTATCATATTTGTCCACCAGTGTTTTGCAGTTTAAATTATTCTGTCAAGATAATAACCCCCACTCCTCAAAAAAGAAAAAAAACAATTATTTTCCACTATAATGCATGGTGGAAATTTCTGAGAAACATCTGTCCCACTGTACAGAAACAGTGCATTGAAAGTGACCTAATAGAATCATTTAACATCATTTCGGCTTGTGTACTGTAGTTAATGCAAAAGCAACCAAGTGTGAAAGCAAGTGTCTTTTAGCTGGTCTAATCACCTGGGTAAATTCTGATTTAATGCATTCAAGTAATCCCATTTCTCTCTCTTCCCCAGTGCAAGCGTCTGGAACAAGAGCTGCTTCGTGTGAAAGAGCCGTGCCATAATTCTGCAAACAGCACCCGCCACCTGGCTGCCCAAAACAATCGGGAACGAGCGAGCAAGGTAAAACACACACACACACACTCCTCCCACGTGGGAAGCAGCCTCTGGAAATGAATGTGATGAGCCCCCGGGTTAGCCTGCGCTAGCTTTCAGCGAATACACGTAACACGCCAGGGTGTTTGCCAACAACACCATTCTCGAATCCGACCTTCACCGTACGTGCAGTCCCGCATACGATGCCCCTTTCAGACCATCATTACGCTCTCCACTGTATCATTCATTAACTTCTATTTGCTCTCTACTGCTCTTGTTTTCCAGTGATTTGCAGCGATAGACTGACGGCCCCGGGTGTCTGTTTGACAGGGTTTTAGGATGACACAGGCCGGTCAGTGTGCTGCGATGCCTCGCCACGGGTCTGTCAGGGAGACGCAGGGCAAACACGGGCCTATTTGATTTGCTGTATTTATCTGATGCAGCCAGAGCCCTTGAGTTTAATGCAGAGTGCTGTAAAAGGGCTGTCATTAGATAGAGCTGAGTAAACACGTGCTGAGAGAGACTGGGCCGAGCAGGGGGCTGGTTTCAGCAGGGGTGCTGAGTCAGGGCCACGCCCCGGACATTTAACACACTTACAAACCTGCATCTTAAGTGAATATACGAACGCACTAACTGCATTTGATGTCATCATCCACTTAACCTCACCACCCACTGGGCTGATGATGTCAGAGCGGAGGTTGAGCTTGTGTTATTGTTAGCATGGTGACAGTTTTTATTTGATTTAATTTGATTACTTAGTGTGTGTATTTTTCCCTTCAACATACAAAGTTTTATTCTTCGCATATCTATATATCAGTGTAATGGCAGTGAGATATTTGCTGTTATTGAATCTTTTTTGGTAATTGATTATGATAAAACCCTCTCAGAAAAGTAAATAAATTTATATTTATTACCTAGATTTAATATTATTAATGATATTAATAACAAAAAGTTAATAATATGTCTAGATAATTTCATAAATAATCAAAAGTAAGTTAAAATAAATAATTTATAATTTAATTTTAATTGAATTATTATTATGAATAGTAATAATAATAATAACAACAACAAAAAGTTAATAATAGATCTAGATAATTAAATAATAATAAAAAAAATCTAAATAAATAACTTTTATTATTTAATTGTAATTAATTTATATTTTTTGATTGTATTATTATTTTTAATAATAAATTGTTAATATTATAAATTATTATTAATATGAATAAATAATAAATTGTTGTTATTATTATTATTATTAAAGAGTATTACTATTATTTATAAATAATAATAATTCTTCTTATTCTTATTTATTTCTAAAAGCAAATGTTAATTCATTTTTTATTGTTGTTGTTGGTGTTTTATTGTTAAATTGAGCCCTAATTTTTAAAAGTCATTTAAGGAAATGTATTTCAGATGCTTATTTATTCATGCGTTTTCTACCCAAGTATTTACTTGTTTTAATGGTGTATAATCAAATAATAATCAAAAGTGAATTAAAAGAAATAATTTATTATTTAATTTTAATTGAATTATTGTTATTATTATTATTATTATTATTATTATGAATAGTAATAATAATAACAAAAAGTTAATAATATATCTAGATAATTAAATAGTGATCAAAATAAAATATTTGTATTATTATTTTATTTTTAAAAAATGTAATAATAAAATGTTATTATTATAATTTATGTATATTATTATTAAAAATGTTATTATTTATAAATAATAATAATAATAATAATTATTATTATTATTTATTTATAAAAACAAATGTTAATTAATTTTTTGTTGTTGTTTTTGTTAAATTGAGCCCTAATTTTTAAAAGTTCATTTAAGAAAATGTATTTCAGATTCTTACTTCATGCGTTTTCTAGGCCAGTATTTACTTGTTTTGATGATGTTAGCCATATGATGAACACGAAGCAATGGTGAGGGGCAAAACCGATCATATAATGGTATTCCAGTTTCGTGACAGATTTTATGATTAACAAATAGATGCTGGGTTGTTTATATTTAGTCGTAATGATGTGGAGTGTGGTCTGAAAATGCTGGGATGCAACTGTGCCACATGGTGACGATTACCGGTAGATATAAAATAATAATTATTTATAATCTGACAAAAAGGTCCAGTCTGTCTCCAGGCAAAGCTTTCTGAAGATTTAAAAAAATTATATTTCACATTTAAGACGGTTCGGCTGATGGCTTATTAAGAAATATATTAAATTTTGTTATTAATGTAGCACTTGGTTTTTCTATAAATCCCCTTAATTATAGATTGACTCCTGGGATTACAGAGCGGGGTTTTTAATTTAAAACGAAATGGGAACAGCTGTCGTAAAATTAGTCAACAGTGCCAGGAACATATCCACAAAACAATTTAAAAATGAACAGGACTTCCACTTATCGATTGACATTTTACTTTAACGAAAGCCGGAGGAAGTCTGCAGGGTGAAAAAAAGAGTTGAGTTTAAGATGATGAGCAAAGACTTCTTCATCTCAAATCTTTATATTTAGCTTTTAGCTCACACTAACTTTCAGGGATTTCATTTGGATGATTAATTTCAAGGTTTATAATCGCCACACTCTTTAGAGAAAGAGAACGTTAACCAGTGATCTTTTTGATCATGGAAATTATGATCAAAGATAGGCTAGTTGTTTTTTCTTTTCTCTTTTCAATTTAGATGTAAATTAGGGGTGTATTTAGCGCTTGTTGTCATTTCATCATCATTTTTTCACCAGAACAGCAAAGCACCTGCAGAGTGTTTTTTTGGCTTGTGACTTTTGTCAGTTGATAGCACCCGGGGCTATTCCTTGTCTTATCTCTTCAGTCTGTCTCTTTTTCACCTCAGCACATGTACAAGAACCTGTTCAACAACCATCTCAGAGTCGTCACAATACATTTATTGTGGGTCAGGTTTTGCTATCTTTGTGGCCAGCAGTTGCCCACAGTAAAAAATGACCTACGATATAGTCAACATGGACTAAAAAATGAAATCTAAAATGGCCAGAAGGTGTATAAATGGGTGTGCATGTGTTTTAAGGTGGAAAAATGATCAGACACATCTATGTGCCATCCTTACCCCTTGCATGTAAATTTTTAGCTATTTAGCTAATTTGATAAAATTTTTAGCACTTTTTAACACATTTAAAGGTTTTCTGCAGAGTTTCTCTGATTTTTCCCTCCGAATTAGACACTGAAAATGCTAAATGATCTGCTGATTTCGTCTGGGCTCTTCATTTTAGAAAATATGTTAACAGGAAATCCTGACAATCATTTTAAATGTGTGTGCACTGCAGGTTTGTTGGGACCAATTTTATGGTAATTTCATGAGAAGAAATGTCCTGACACAAAACAAGATTCATTAAGGGACAAAAATGACCAAAACTTAACTGTTACAGTTAGTCTGTAATGATTAGAATTGGCTTGCATTAACATAATACAGATTCATACTGTATATATTCTGGTTGGTTGGCTGGTTTTAGTTTGAAGAGCGTGAGTCCCTCTAAAAGAAATGCTGAGTGGGGGATGTGGACGAGAGCTTTGCCCTCGCTCTGAACCACCTGTGTTTGCTCTGCAGCTTTTCTCTGTGCATTGACCGCAGTGAAGTGATCTCACACGCCTGCTCCTGCCCCCATCACTCTCTAGGCCTAGACCTCACCTTTAACTCTGATTTCATCTGCTCTGAACCTCATGGACCATTAAATGTGGATAATATTATCTTTATGACCTCTTTACTGTCAGTTTGCCCAAAAATGCCCTTCTGTTTAGATAGAAATATTGAAATTCTGTGGAACACAAAAGTAGAAGCTGTAGCCCGCAAATCTCATTTGCACTTGTGTGCATTCAAACCTGCCAGATGTAATACTAGTGAATTAATCCCAACATCTTGTCGCGTTTTAATGTTTGGAATATAGCAAACTAGTTAGGCTATATGTGCTGCTTTAATGATACTTTTATGGTGCTTTTTTACTTTGATAGTCCCTGTTCACTATATGCTTTTGTCCTATAAAAAAATGGGTGCCATTTGCTTGTTGTAACTGTTCCAAAATAGACTTATTCACTGAATCTAATAGCATACATATTTAACTATTCAAAATGTGTTGTGGTCAATCTCAGATAACTTTATTTAATTTTTACAAGGTTTCTAAGTGGAAAATTGGTGCATTGTTCTCAGTCCTGTTGTCTTTTAAAAAGCAAGTTTAAAAGCATGTCAAGTAATTCCTTTGTTTTTCTCTTAAGAAAGTGTTTATTTTAAAGAAATGGTTGGGTACACGTTTAAATAATTGATATTTGTGACTAAAAATCATTATATTTATTTATGTTATATGAAAGCTGTATTTTCAATAAAACGCAAAGCCATTTTTTTTTTCATTTTAAAGTACACCCAAACCTCAATTTTGTCAATTTGTTATATATAAAAATATAAATTTTTTTTAAACTAAATTTTTTTATATATATTTTTTTATGTAATAAACAATTGGATAAATATTGGAATTATTTTGCAGTATATTTTTTTGTGTTCCACAGAATTAAGAAATTCAAAGTTTTGGAATGATGTTTGGGTGAATAAATTATGATAATTTACATTTCTGGGTGAACTTTTGTCTAATTCTCTGTTTTATGAGCTGTAGCCTAACGGCACACATGCTGTGCTCATGCATTCGAATCTGGCCTGAGTGCATCATGTCCTGGTTTCATTCCCCCTCAAATAAATGATAGTGGGTCCTCATAAAGATTGCATAAACCATCTCTTTCAAAGCATGCAGTTCTTTGCAGATATTTTAGTTGTAGAAGGTGTGGGTCTTATAGGTGTTTTAAAGCCAGGGGCATCAGCTCTGCTATTTTGTGCTGACTGTGTTACGAGAGAGATTTATGAGTGTGTTCTGCGGAGGAGGGCTCTTTGTTGTCAGACAAGGATGCAAGTCTTTTGTCTCTGTCCTGGCGAACTGAATTTGTTTGATCAGACATCATCAGGTGACACAGGCTTGGAAATAGAGAAGGGTGCATGTGTTTCACAGGATTAGTTCTTTATACTGAAACGCTTGTTGAGTCCCATTCACAATTTTTTTTTTACATGTGAAACATTAAAATTCTAACGACAGTTAGAATAAGTATTAGTTTGGTAATAGTTTAGCAGATACTTTAATGCATTTATTAGAAGTTGGAAAAGTGCAGGCTAGAGATACGAGTATAATCTGGCAGCAAACTATTTCCCTTGTGAAAAAGAAGTACAGTTTAGCATACTTTAGCAATTATTAAGGAAATAATATGTTAAAAGAACATACTTAAGTACATACTTAAGCGTATGTTAATTGCAATTAAATGAGAATGTATTATAGTTTAAATTATATTTTTTACCCCACATGAGTAGGAATAAACTAAATCTTCATAATTTTGAAATTTTTAACTATATTGTCTTTGAAATATGTGTCCTGCTGAATGTACTGACAAGTATTTATGGTTTCATTTATTTATGATATTTCATTACTGTTGTCATTTAAGTTGGAACTTGTATGCCATGTATTTAAATACATTTGTAATTCCATATTTTTAATGATGAAGTCATTTGGTATATTTTAAAATATATTAACTTTAAATGTGAATATTAACTATAAATATAAACTTTCCGTGCACTTAGGTATGTTAGTCAAACATCAACATACATTAAGTGAAATACTTTAAAGCATGACAAAAGATTATTAAATCATAATAATTTAACATGTACTTTAAAGTAAAACTTTTGATTTGACATTATTACAAAGTGCAATTTTTTGTGTACTTAAGTGTAAGAAACAGGAAAGTGTTTAAGTACACTTAAGTGGACTTTTATTTTATTAATATTATATTATCTGAGTTTTAAAAAATCTTCTTTTAAGGTTTGAAGTACACTACAAGTGCACATTCAATAGTTAAGTTCACTTAGATTTTTTTGAAGTTGTAAATAAAACAATGATTGATGAATGTCTGAGCTGCTGTTTTAAATATGACAAACATATGTGATTTTTACTGTTACGCTGTGCTAATGGGATAAAAAGCACTAAAAAGTACATTTAATGGCCAATTCACACCAAAGAGCATAATTATATTGATAACTAACTATAAAATTTTAATAATCATTCTATAACACTACACAATGCAATTTGTCATTCATTGCGCAACATTCCTTTATTTGGGCTGTATTTTTATGGACTTTTCTTAGAGTCTAGTTCACATGTCTCGTGCTCTATATTTGACGTTTTCTCATGTAATATGATTACTTTGTATGAAAAATAGACCACAATTTACCTAGTATTTGCAGAAAATCTTTCCTTTCCAGTCTCAAATCTCATTTGCACTTCTACTCGAAGAAATCTTATGATTTCTGAAGATTTTGAATATTGCACGCAAGCACTTTAAGTGCTTATTTGTCTTGTTTGAAAGTTTAATTCTTTCCCCCATACAATAACATGGAGATCAGTAAATGAAAGAATCTTTTTGTGGGGGTAAACTATTTCTTTAAAAGAAAACGTACTTGTTGATTCTCTGTCTTTCTCTTTTAACCCCCCTCTTCTCTGTTTATCTCCCCAACTCTCCCTGCCTTTGTCCTCCCTCGTCTCTCAGGAGTATATTGCAGGCCTTTACAGTAGCACATGTTGTCATGTTTGTTTAGACAGTCTCCATTGTGTCTGTCTGCTCGCCCAGCTGTTGATAGGATGAGCCCATCAGTACATCTGTTTCAACGGCAGGTCATTAGCAGGGGCTTTATTGTGCCGCAGGTTTAGGCACTGCGAGGTAGGGGACAGTGTTTACCCGGCCTTCCCCGCACCCACCGGCCCAGGGATCCCTCGGCCTCACGACACACCGCTGCTGAGTAGGTGCTGAGTTAAGAGACAATAGAGTCAATTGGAACCCCCTCAGACTGAGTCTCTCCTTGTGTGCACACGAGCCAATAAATGAAGTTCAGGTGGGGTTCAGATAGTTATCTGTCTGACATCGGTATGAATAAAAGCCTGCCCAATCTGAAGTCGAGAAAACAATTAAATGAGCCCATAAATATGAAATGATGTTAATGTTTGATTGCTCTTCATTAGACCAGTATGCTTTACGTGACAGTAGGAGAAACCGCTTATGTTAATGCTCGCAATAACGCTTGCACGGCAACACTGAAAATCTGGCGCATACCTGCATCATATTATGAATTCTGTTCTCTTCCGTGCCGATGAAAGCACGGTCCATGCAACTTTTTTTATTTATTTGGTTTGATTCATTACTGTTACAACAATTGATTTGCATCATATTTTTAGTATTTGTATTTTTGTATTTACCCAGGGATCCCTCGGTCTCACGACACACCGCTGCTGAGTAGGTGCTGAGTTAAGAGACAATAGAGTCAATTGGAACCCCCTCAGACTGAGTCTCTCCTTGTGTGCACACGAGCCAATAAATGAAGTTCAGGTGGGGTTCAGATAGTTATCTGTCTGACATCGGTATGAATAAAAGCCTGCCCAATCTGAAGTCGAGAAAACAATTAAATGAGCCCATAAATATGAAATGATGTTAATGTTTGATTGCTCTTCATTAGACCAGTATGCTTTACGTGACAGTAGGAGAAACCGCTTATGTTAATGCTCGCAATAACGCTTGCACGGCAACACTGAAAATCTGGCGCATACCTGCATCATATTATGAATTCTGTTCTCTTCAGTGCCGATGAAAGCACGGTCCATGCAACTTTTTTTATTTATTTGGTTTGATTCATTACTGTTACAACAATTGATTTGCATCATATTTTTAGTATTTGTATTTGTATTTTTGTATTTGTATAGATCAATATATCGGACAATTGATCGTCAAATATTTGGCAGTTTTTTGACTCGTTGGTGAGAAATCATGTCCGCTTGGCTAATTAATTTTAATAGTACCCCATTGTCAGTTCCACAGTCTACCAGCAGTTAGAAAATGTGGTTAATGCATAAATATTATATATTCATTTCAGAGTTTTTTAAAGCATTTTTTTTGCTAGGAAACCATAAAGTAAATTTGAATTAAATATTATATATTAATCTTAACAGTTTTTATTTATGCATTAATTTTATTTTTTTTTACTCTTCGGTCATGCGATTCTTTGTTTCTTGGAGGTTTAGTAAATATGAATTAATAAATTGTAAAAAATGTGGTTAATGCATAAATATTATATATTCATTTCAGAGTTCTTTAAAGCATTTTTTTAGCTAGGAAACCATAAAGTAAATATGAATTAAATATTTTGAGTTTTTATTTGTTTAATTTCAACAGATTTATTAATGTTTTATTTCTTTTCAGTTTTTTCTTTTGCTATTAGTAAAACTCATTGACTGTGCACTAATTCTCCTTATGGAATTCTATGTATTTCTTTGACGTTTATTTAGGAGACAATAAAGTAAATAATTAATAATTATGTATTCATTTAAACTATTTTTATTTATGCATTATTTATTTTCCTTTTTTATTTTATCAATATATTTTTAGGGGTTTTTTCACTGGTAAAACCCATATCGGCTGTGCTGTTCTCCTCATGTAACTCTTTGTGCTTCTTAAAGGTTTAGTTTTTTGTTTGAGCTGTCCATACATGAACAGTGTGTTGTAACAGAGCGCGATATGATCTGACATGCATTTCTCCAATCTACAACTTGAGGAGGAGCTTCAAGAGGCCCAGAGAGAACGAGATAAAACCCTGCTGCACAGTCACACAGTGGAAGAGGATCTGCAAACCTTACGCAGGTATCACAGGTGATCCACCTCACCTTACACTGCACAGTAACTTCTTAAACCACTCACTTGATGCATTTTACAGTTTGTTTTAGTTGTGGTGGAGCATGAACCTGCTGTGACATGCCTTAAGTGTTCAATGAACAAATAAACAAAGGTGCAGAGCAAGGTGTTTTGAAGGATTGTAATAATTCAGGTGATGGATAATGTGTTGATGTTAGTGCAGGAATTAGGAGGAAGCCTTTGCATGCCATTCCAGAGGTGAGGAACCAAGAGGGCTTTGTATTAGAGGGTCCAGTCCATCATCTCTGGATTCTTGAGGTTTATGCATGTCACAAGAACCATAGTTGGTAATGCTTTTAGGGAACACATATGCATTATTAACAAAGAGTTTTCCCTCAATAAACTCCTAATTTGCTGCTTATTGATTGTTGTTTGAAGTTGTTAAGTTTAGGTATTGAATAGGGTTAAGGGATCTAGAATATGGTCATGCAGAATAGTCATTAATATGTGCTTTATAAGTACTAATAAACAGACAATATGCTAGTAATATGTATGCTAATAAGCAACTAGTTAATAGTGAATAGTGTTTTCTAATCTAAAGTGAGTCACGCTTTATTTTAAGGTCCAGTTCTTGCTATTAACAAACCATTAACTATGACTTTTGCCTCAATAAACTCCTCTAATTTACTGCTTATTAATAGTTAGTAAGGTAGTTGTTAAGTTAATATATTGAGTAGGATTATGGATGTAGAATATAGTCATGCAGAATATGTGCTTTAAAAGTACTAATAATCAGACAGGCATACTAATAAGCAACTATAGTTAAGAGTGAGAATTGGTCCCTATACTAAAGTGTTACCCCATAGTTTTGTCTAGCCAGACTTTTGACTAGTTTACAAACTTTCATTGTTGCAGCCTGGGAGCTCATAAACGTAACTTTGTTTCCCGTCCAACCATTTTAGAGACCAATTTCCATTTTTTTGTGCAATATGCATCAAGTGATCTGAGGTTAAGACTAGTACCGTTGTTCACCTACACTCTTAAAAATTAAGGTTTTTTATTGGCCTCTATGATTCTATGAAGAACATTTACCAGTCATGGAATCTTTCAGTTGCACAGAAGTGGAAAAAGGTTTTTTAGATTATTAAAATGGCCTTCAGAAGATAAATGGTTATTTTAAGAACTGTTCACCAGAAGGTTCTTTTATGAAACCTGTTCTTTTCTAAACCTTTATTTTTAAGAGTGTAGGTACGTTAGTACACAGTATAAACCTTCTTTTTACTTGTTTAGCTCCTTTTGGTTATGTATTTGACAGCCAGCAGTAGAATAGTTGTTAATGAGGTGTTTTCTGTATCACAAAACATCCATAATTTAAAAAGACCCTCATTGCCTGTCACTCGTTTCACCTAATTTCATTACTGATCGAAGCAGAAAGTATGAATCATGCACTGAGTCATCATCATCCAGCTTTATAACAGATTATGAACATTGAAACTGGCTTTTATGTGTTTTGTTTGCTTTGCACAGAGAAAAATAAATCGCTCGACTTAAGTGCAGTGAGTCATTAGATTACCGCAAACTCATGATCTCAAGGATTGAAGCGTTCGTGAAGTTGTGATGTCGAGCCACGTCTCCTGCAGACGCTGTCAGAGGTCTGTCCACGCTGGGATTCTCAGCGCAAAAAAGCCTCCAGAGGCACCAACTACAAATGTTTCAGCACCACCTAACATCTGATTGTTTTGGCCTGCGAGTTGACGTCTGTGCTTATTTAAGGTTTTATTCAAAATGATAGTCAGGGTCTTAAATAACCAAACCAAAGCATTCCCAGTGGTTGTGATGGACTACCGCAGACCCTCCCTCCCCGGTTCTTGTCTTCCAGCCAGAGGGCTTGTTTGCTTTACTTGGGGTTTATCTGTCAGTGAGGACGGCTTTGATAGACGATATGGAGTAAATACATTTGGCTCATAAACTGGTCGTGCTGGTTAAGTGAGCTGCGTCCGGTTTCACCGAGATGTACATCCGTGTGTATCAAGGACTTTCCATTTGCATTCGTCACATCTTATTAGATCTCTTCCGCATCTCGTTGTGCATGATTGCGTGTTTGTGTTTCACTCCAAAAGGGTTTTACCACCCAGTCATGCCATATGAGAACTTTTGCCAACACGCTGCAATAAGTTTTTTTTTAATAGTATTTATTCATCTACATTAATGCATACAATTTTTTACATATACATTTTTACCATTTTAAGTTGGATAAATTAACATTAGTCAATGTTTTATAGACAAACATGAATAGTGTGCTGTAAAAGTTTGGGGTTATTAAGATTTTTTTAATGTTTATTTTCACCAAGACTGCATTTATTTGATAAAAAAAAAATAGGAATATTGTGAAATTTTTTTTCTATTTTAATGCATATTAAAATGCAATTTTTTCCTGTGATGGCAAAGCTGAATTTTCAGCATCATTACTCCAGCAGTGTCACATGATCCTTCAGAAATCATTCTAATATGCTGATTTGCTGCTCTAGAAACATTTCTGATTATTATCAATGTTGAAAACAATTGTGCTGCTTAATATTTGTGTGGAAACCTTGACACATTTTTATGAGAATTCCTTAATGAATAAAAAGAACAGCATTTGTTTAAAATACAATAAATTATTTGAAATATAATTTATTTATTATAATTAAATTTATTTATATTTATAATTTATTTGGATAATTTTTTTCAAATAATAAGGGTTTTTGCCACTTTTGAGCGATTTAATGCATCCTTGCTCAATAAAAGTATGAATTTCTTTAAAATAAATCTTGTGTATAGTTATACATTTCAAATTAATATTAACCTAGATTTTTTAAGAAATGTGAAAGTGTTCACTGCTAGTTCATGGTACCTAATCTATAAATGTATATTAATAAATTGGCCCATGTTTTAAAGTGCTTCCAAAGGTTTATAAAGAACTGTTCTTTAGTTCTTTAAAAATTATTCAGAAAATGACACGGTTATCTGAAGAATTGTTATTGTTTTTTGGTATGTGTATGATGTTGGTGCTCAGCCGAGGCATATACGAACTTATTGTTTTGAAAACTGTCCTCCTAAAGTAATACAGTTCACATCCAAACTCACGTAATCTGAGAAGAGAGCTCTCACTCTTGTAGTCTTTTCTGTCTGTCCCAGCAGGAGGAGGAGAAGGAGCACATTGTATTTCCTCAGACAATCTGCATTGTGTGAGCGTCAGGGTGTCCCAACACTGGTCCCCAGCCCCTGCCAATGTGGCTGCAGCACTGAACCTTTAAAAGGAGAATCCTCCAGGCCCAACAAAGGCCAGAGTATGGCTGCGTGTGTTTGCTCTCAGGATTGCCCGACCACCTCCATTGTGTCTTTTAGGATAACAGACAGTCTGTGTCACATGAAAGGGCAGCGAACAGATGAGAGAGAGAATGGGGTGTTAGAAAAAAATGTCTGCAGCGTGAACCTCGGGCTTTGATAGAACTGGCTCCGAATAGTGTAGCTTACACACGCTCCCCGCTGATAAAGAGAAACACTTGCAATTTTGTTCACTTAGGGTGGGTTGTTTTAATGGGTTATCATTGGCCGGCCGGTGACTGTGAGTTTAAGGTGCTTTGTTTGAGTGTCAGCCAGGAGGGAGACAGCACTGGATAGACGTGTATTAACACCACAGGTCTCCGTACGGTCCAACTCCCCAGTGATCACTCATTATCACACATGCTAACAGCTCGACCTGTCAACACTTGCAGCTCGATAGTCATTAGCAGATACAACGTACACATACATGAGCTCTCTTTTTCCAATAGTCTTGCACTACACCGTAAGCCAAAGAGCCCAGTTTCGATTTTCAGCTCAAATCTGATTTTTTCCCCCGGGTTTTTCACATGACCTTTTAAATCTGACCCACTGGTCTGAATGGTCCTAAACTGACCTGTAAGCATAAACCAACCTGCCCTGATATGTTCATCAAAAAAATCAACACATTTCATAATATCATTGATATTATATTATATTTTGTTATTTTATGAAATTAGAAGAAATTAAAACCTTAAACATATATGGAGTAGCATCAACATAACTCTTATTGTTAATGCTAACATGTATTACATTATATGATAATATTAGCATAAAAAATATTTTTATAGTTTTTAATACAATATTTTATAATATATATTTATGATTTTATATATATATATATATATATATATTGTTTTTTTCAACATTCTTTTCAGAATAGACATCTATATATATATATATATATATATATATATATATATTTTTTATATACACATTTTAGTTTTTCTTTAGATTTTTTTAGTTTTATTTATGATGGCAAAGCTGAATTTTCATCTGAATTTTTCAACATCCTTTTCAGAATTCAGAATAGACATCTTTTATAACATTATAAATGTCTTTACTGTCATTTTTCATCAATTTAATGCATGGTATACATACATATATAAACCGATTTGAGCCAGTCTTTTGCGGAGTCTCTCTCATTTTCATATTTCATATTTGTGTTTATTATTAACTTTGTATATGAGGTAGCACAGTAGTAAGTTGTCTGATCTTTATAGAGATTTCTAATCATTCATCTCTCAGCGAACTGATTATCAGTGGCATTTATTTCCATTTTCTTGTGTTTTCCCCCTTTCATTCAAACCCCCGCCGATTGAGCTGAAATGACTTATTCTCAGAAATCCTTGAACACTGATAACACCAGTAGTTATGCAACATTGCTAGATGGAAACTTTGAATTTATGTGATATTTATAACGCCTGTGGCATTAACCGACTTTATTCCCAAAACAGAGCAAACTGCAGCTGCTGCATTAGCCGTCTTCGCCGTTCTGTGCAGCAAAATACATTTTGTAGATTGCATGGAACTCCTCCCAGCAAGCAGTGCCTGCTTTATCCAAACGCACAGCAGCGTTTCTGCCCAGGCTCAGTGCAAGAAATTCATTTTTTTCATGAACAAATGATCACAACTTTGCTATTTGTGTTCACCATTGGGTGTGTTCTCATATTTCTGGGTTCTGTTGAGGGAACGAGACCTATTGAAACAGCCACAGACTTTATCAGCAACTGTCAGCATGAGTGATTGGTGTAAGGAATGGTTGACGGTGGGATGTGGTCGGTAGTTAGCTTATATCCACGTCAGGTTGCTCTAGACACCTGTCAGTAGAATGTCTGTTTCTGCTTTGGCTGTAGATAAATGCTCTCTATTAAAAGGTTATTTTACATTTCCCATCTGATAGCATTTTGTGGCGGTGTTAATGTTTAACTGGCCTGTAGATTTAGAGGGCAGGTTTGTTGGGATCCCACCCCTGTGATCAGGTATCTTATGGTTCTGGTTAATGTTTAACAGAGTCCTCAGGTCGTCTGTCTGGCAACCTTTATAACTAGACCAACATACACTGCTGTTTTTAACGAGTAGCATATGTTTGGTTGAATGCAGTGAATAGGATTTTTAAATGTACAAGAGGAGTTATTAGTATTTCTTTTATTAGTGGGTTTTCATTGTCACTGTTACTGTTGCTCATACGTTAAGGAATAGTTGTAAAAATGTACTTACCCACAGGCCATCCAAGATTTAGAAGAGTTTCTTCATCAGAACAGATTTGGAGAAATTTATCATTACGTCACTTGCTCACCAATGGATCCTCTGCAGTGAATGGGTGCCGTCAGAATGAGAGTCCAAACAAAAGATAAAACATCACAATTATCCACAAGTAATCCACACAACCGCAGTCCATCAATTAATGTTTTGTGAAGTGAAAAGCTACAAGTTTGTAGTAAATAAATGCAATATTAGGTCTTTTAACTTTAAAAAGCTGTTTTGTGAGTCCTCTAATATCGCTTTCTCCAGTGAAAAAGTTGTCTGAATAAGGAGAGAAATGTACACAAATCAAGTACCTTTTACAAGCAAAAAGAGTCCAAAAAAGTTCTGACCAAATATGTCAGTGGATTTTGATGTGAGAGGATAACAGGGGATGGACTTTTTCACCACAAGAATCATTCTTATGCATTTTAAAGTTAAAATGCCTTAATTATGGATTTGTTTCTTAAAAACATGCAGCTTTTTACTTTACAAGACATTAATTGATGGACTGGAGTTGTGTGGATTATTGTGATGTTTTTATCTTCTTTTTGGACTCTCATTCTGACGGCACCCATTCACTGCAGAGGATCCATTGGTGAGCAAGTGATGTAATGCTACATTTCTCTAAATATTTTCTGAAGAGATAAACTCATCTACTTCTCGGATGGCCTGAAGGTTAGTCAATTTTCAGTCAATTTTAATTCTTATATGTACACTCTTAAAAATAACGGTTCTTAAATGTTTCTGTGATTCCATGAAGAACCTTTAACATCCATCCGATCTTTCCATTGCACAAAAGGTTCTTTATAGTGGGAAAAAGTTCTTCAGATTATTAAAATATTACATAAAAATGGTTCACTTGAAAGGTTCCTGGAACCAAAAATGTTTCTTGTATGCCATTGCTTCAAACCCTTTTAGAACCTTTATTTTTAAGAGTGTAGTATAATCATATAACACATCATTTCACACATCTGTCACAGCTTCTATGTAGTGAACTGTGTACTAGACAGGTTGCGTTTATGTTCCTGTTTATGGAGCTCCATCATACTTGCATCCCCATTCCTCTGAGCTGGACAGGAACATCATATATCCTAGTATAATCATTCTCATAAAGTGGGAACCAGGATGGACCAGTTGTGTCTGTGAGGGGGTGGGTGGACTTAGATAAGATAATCCATAGTGTGGCAATGCTTCTCTGCCCTTGTTTGTCACTGTCATTGGACCTTTGTACCCAATATGTTTGCATTTAATTAAACAAAGCACACAACTTTACATCACTTTCCCGACCATCAATATCGCATCAGAATTGATTACCTCCTGCCTTAAAAAAATAAAAAACAAAGGAAGAAACTGACATGGAAACCTTCCTGGAACTAATTAGCAAGACTCAATGAGTAATATGGCTTTAGGGCTACAACACACAGGCACATTGGCTAAAGCCAAAAGACAAAAGCTGCTGCCAATCAATCTTGAAGTTCTCTGTCACTATAGACACATGCAGGCATGCGAGCCAGACAGACGTTTTGTATTGTCAGCTAATCGTGGCATTGTACTAAATGCATTGTTTCCCTGGCTAATATGAATGCCCACTTAATAGTGCTGTGGTTTTCTGTATGTCTGTGGTCGCAGATGAGCACAGCGTACCTGTGTGTGTTATTACAGCCGTTCATCTTGTTTCTGCTTGAATATAAAGGGGAGCAGGTGTTATCATTATTTAGACTTGATATTGGCTTCTCCGTGCTCTTGGTGTCATATTAAAGCATATTAGTCCTCTGCAGTTTGTTGGCAGCTTTTTAAGCTCATTTAAGCATTTAACAATATAATGGGGCTTGTTAAGGGGAGACAAAATTACTTTTCATTTGACAAACAATAAAACGGGATCAAATCTATTAGACGTAGAGTATGTAACCACATAGCAACCAAGAAAGTCTATCCACCTTATTCAGCAAGAAAGAGAAAGCCATTTCTTTGAATGAGCAAGACTTACGATGTATTACCCGCTATGTAAATATAGGTCTGTTTAGGGTTGTGATAATAAATTCCAATATTATGATAACAAATACTAATTTGCAATATAAAGCACTATATTGGACTGTTTTTGTACAGGTAAAATAATTAGAAGCGAATGAAACTCATGAATGAAATCTCAAAATGTGTAACTTTAGGCCGTTCACACTAAGGACGAAAACTATAACGATAAAGAAAAATCGTTCGAAATTCCGATTTAAAAGAATAGCAGATAATTCCATAGAGGAACGTTAATTGCACAGAGGAACAATATCATTGAAATCACTTTCAAAAGGAGTTTTTCCAGCTGATGTACAAAAAAAGGTTAACAGCCAATCAGCTGGAAGGGAATGACAACGTAAGCCTCGCAACTTCAAGTTACAAGCAGCTGCACCTTCTCTCACATTAAAAATAATGTGGAGAAAGTTATCTGTTAGCATTTTTTATGGCAATTATTTGACTGCTGCATGCAGCTCTGAAAGCACACAATCATCTTTGAACATTGGCATGGGCATTTAATGCGTGCAATCACCTGAACTGTAAATGCCATGTCAAATACAGGAATGCCTTGGCAACACTTTAGCATTTTGGTGGCTTTGATTTGCACTGGAAAGCTGCATCATGTTTTCATTAGAAATGTTTATTCTTTGGAACGTCTGTTTTCTCAAGAAGTTAATTTGTTTTTTTCTGACAGTTAGCGGTATTTCAATTTATTACTATTACTTCATAGGAGCTTTTGGCGGTGGTTGTACAGTTCTGCTCGTGTTCGTTGGTTAGTTTGATATGTATCGCTCAACGTCGCCCCTACCCTTCCATTTTTATCTTGACCCTCGTTATCTCACGCCTTGTTGAAAAACACCTGTCTGAATTTCACCTCGAGTTGGATGCAGCGCCATGAGAGTGCTAATGTATTCTGCTGACATTCTGAGGAATTATTAGCCCCAGATATTGTTTCTTGTACTGACATTCCGTTTGAATATTAGATGTGTCTGTTGATATAGAGTTATGATTCCCCACCTCCAGGTAAACTGCAAGCATGCTCTCTCTGTGTCTGGGTCAAGTTTCATGTTTGTGTAAGAAATTTGACCATTGGCATTTCTCCTTCTGGTTTATGAAACATGAGCCTGATGCTACACCGTCAAGTCAGCCGTTATATTGTTCTTGTAATTTTGATGATTGTCTTTCCTGAGGATCTATTGAAGTGTGCGATGAATAACAAAGATATGTAGTTTTGTAGGTTAAAATTGGCATTAAAATTGGTATTACTTGGAAATTAACACACTTACAAATTCGGTTCAGTTCATTTTAGTTAATATTTTTTTCATTCATAAACAATCATATAATCTATGTTGCCTACTGAAAACATAGTAACCTAAACATATAAATTACCCGGTCAAGTTAAAAATTAGTTAATATTGCTGAATCAACCTAAATACATTAATTTCTACCAACAAAACTCATTTTTATGGGTTAAATCAGGTAGATGTAGCACTAAAACTAAAAGCAATTGCAGTTAACAGTGCAGTTTTAGAGTGTAAGTTTTGTTAATAAAATGTAAGCTTATATTTTACCCTGGACCACAAAACCAGTCTTAAGTGTCAATTTTTCAATCATCATCTGAAAGCTGAATAAATAAGCTTTCCATTGATGTATGGTTTGTTAGGATAGGACAATATTTGGTCTATTTTGTCGAGATACAACTATTTAAATATCTGGAATCTGAGGGTGCAAAAAAATCTAAATATTGAGAAAATCGCCTTTAAAGTTGTCCAAATGAAGTCCTTAGCAATGAATATTACTAATCATAAATTAAGTTTTGATATATTTACGGTAGGAAATTTACAAAATATCTTCATGGAACCTGATCTTTACTTAATATCCTAATGATTTTTGGCATAAAAGAAAAATCTATAATTTTGACCCATACAATGTATTTTTGGCTATAGCTACAAATATACCCCAGCGACTTAAGACTGGTTTTGTGGTCCAGCGTCACATATGGCGTTTATATTACGGTTTGTTGTGTTTTAAATGTAAAACTTGGCCAATGCATAATCTGTGCCCTGTTTTTACATTATTTTACATTTAATAAAGGGCAAAATATGCAGAATTCTGCTTAATGAATTTAAAAATGTTAAACTCTTGACAGTTAAAGGTATTATCAAGTAAGCCATTTTATATTTTATTAAAGCAACCAAAATGTCTCAAAAATGCAATTATATAAAAATTAATGAATATGCAAGTAGTTGGGGATGTGTGGTGTGTGTGTGTATATATATATATATATATATATATATATATATATATATATATATACTGTATATAAAATTATTTTTTATTTTATTTTTATTTACTTGCATAAGGTGTTGTAACACTTCTTTCAAGCAGCCAAGTGAACATGGCCAATTCATGACTGACTCTATCACTAATTACACTTATGTATCAAAACTGTGTTTTCAGTGTGCTACAGCATCAGGCTGATGAGACCAGTCTGGACAGACCTGCCACCTCAAACCAGAGCCAGACCCAGATTCATCCCCTGCTGCACCGTCTGCAGCAGCTGACGTCAGAATTTCAGAGCGCTCAGACCCAGCTGTGTCTGACCCAGGAGAGAGAGAGGGAGGCCAATGAGAAAGTGCAGAGGTGAGTACAGACATGCGCTTTCTGGTTTAACATGGGAAAGTTTAAACAACATACCAAAACCATGTTAAACTATCAGTCTACCGGTCAAAATTCTGGAATGATTAGGATGTTTTTGAAGATATATTTATAATTTTCAAAAATGTTCTGCTTAATATTTTTGTGGAAACAGTGATACACTACCATTCAAATGTTTTGTCATAAAGACATTTAAATGCTGTTCTTTCTATTCATTAAAGAATTCTGAAAAAATATATTTTCAGTTTTCACAAAAATATTAAGCACGCAACTGTTTTCAGCATTGATAATTTGAAGAAATGTTTCTTGAGCAGCAAATCAGCATATTAGAATGATATCTGAAGGATCATGTAACACTGAAGACTGAAGGTAATGATGCTGAAAATTCAGCTTTTCATTACAGGAATAAATTACATTTTAAAATATGTTCAAATAGAAAACAAAAAGAGACTTCTCATTAAAAAATTATTGATTATTCCAAACTTTTGACCAGTTTTGTGTGTGTATTTATGTATAAAATTATTTTTCTTATTTATTTTGATTTGGGTTCTTAGGATATTTTTTCACTTGATAATGACAGTTTTGTCCTCATTTGCCCATTTACTCATTTACCCCTCTTTAGTTTCAAGTTCCATACTTGTATGACGGACTTTCTTCTGTGAAACAGAAAAAAAGATGTTATACAGAATGTCCGTGCTGCTCTTTTTCATTCTGTGACAATGAATGAGGACAGATGCTGTTAAGCTGAAAATGAGAAAAAAGTACCATGAAAGCAAAATTACTAATTTAGTCTTTACAACTAAATCCACATGACTCATTTAGACTCCTTATATGATGCTTTTTGGTCATTTTTGGAGATCAACAGTGTTGATCCTTATTCACTTTTATTGCATTGAAAAGAGCATGAACGTTTTTCACTTTTGTGTTCCATTAAAGAAGCCTGTTTATTCCTGTTTGGAGATATTCCTGTACTTGTTGCATGTTCTTAAAGCACGTTCTCTCAGTCTCTCTAACCTTGCCCTCTTGATCTGTTCTGTACATTTATAAAAACTGGTCGTCTGGTAGATATTCCCTCTCTCTCCCTCTTGTCTCGCTCGCATGGGGGGCTCCCCACGCAAAGCAAACACAGGCCGGCCTGCTGATCTATTTACATGATGAATTAACCAAAGGGGGTGGAGATGCTGAGCTGAGGGGGTGCTCAGAACACAGAGAGAACCCCCCCCACTACCCCATCACAATGACAGAACTTTAGTGCACTGTTTACACATGCCACTCTAAAGGGTTTCAATCACAGCCTCTGCTGCATGACATGAAACTCCATATCCCACAATGCACTTTGCTTTGACCAGTGCTGCTGTCCTCACCTAGACAGCAAGTTAGTATCAGAGCAGCTTGTTTGTGTGCACTGGTCTGACCAAGCGGCGACCGCAGTGCAAGGTTCAGTCGTGTGAGTCACTACTGTCTGCAGCAAAGAGTCGAACTGTTCATTTCAGCCCTGCGCAGGACTGCTGGAAGAGTCTCTGTGTAGTATTACTGGAAGCTAACAAGTTCCCTGTATTCTGAGAATCAGCATGTTATTAATTGCTCGAGGCCCTGAATTTGTGCCAAATCACTTCTTAAAGGAATAGTTCACCCAAAAAATGAGCATCAATTATTCACCCTCATGACTTTCTTTGTTCTGTGGAACACAAAAGAAGATATTTTGAAGAATGTTGGACCTCGCTGATTTTCATTGCATGGGGGGAAAGAACATTGAGACATTTCTCAAAGTATCTTCTTTTGTGTTCCACAGAACAAAGAAAGCCAAACAGCTTTGGAACAATATTAGGGTGAGTAAATGATGATAAAATGTTCATTTTTGGGTGAGCTGTTTAAAGCGGTACTTCACCTAAAGACAAAATTCAGTCATTATTTACTCACCCTCACATCATTTCAAATCTGTTTATATAGGATATATTTATTTGCTGAAGAATTCTGTTTTTGTACATAGTGATCATGACCACGTTTTCAGAGAATAACAACCTGAATTTGGTCCGTTCCATGTAAGCCATCATATGACACCAGAAGACTTGAAATATAGCATACGAGTCACATGGACTGCTTTTCTGTTGCTTTCTGATTATTATTTTGTACATTCACTGATGTGTTATTTTAGATACCAGTAGAGATTCTATTTATATTTTGAATTAGTTTTCATTTTCATTTTTTTTATTTTAGTTAAAGTTGTAGCAATTTGGTTGTTTGTTGTTTTTATCAAATTTTTTTCAATAATATTTTGAATAGTTGTAATGAATTTTTATTTCAGTCTCAGTTATTTTAGCACATCAATTTAAATTAAATTAAAATGAGAAATGTTGCTTTGGCAACTAACGGAAGTCAAATAAGACTAGGTTTTTATTGTAGTTTGTTTTATGTCAAGTAATAACGTTTTTTTCTGTTTTTAGTTTTAGATAAGTATAAAACTTTGCTCAGAACAAATGTGCAAGAATTGTACCTTTAACTACACAGCATCTTATCACTGGGACAGTAACCTTTAAGTGACAACTTTGCACCTTATCTACCCCTAAAAGCTGCATATTTGTACCTTTATGTGCCCTTAAGATACTACTATGAATTTTAAGTGTAAATAAACTACAAAGATGTTCATTCGATGGTGCTGCCACAGTGATGAGCTGTTCTACCCCTAAAGGTACAATTTATGCATATTTTGTCTAAGAGTGTATGACCTTTTGTATGGAAAATAATTTAAATTATTAAGATTATTTTAAAAATCCTCTTTTTGTGTTCCAGAAAAAAACAATCTAATTAGAGTTTATGGGGTGAGTAAATGTGACAGAATTTGAAACAACACATTTTTCTTGCAGTGAGCCCTCATGTAGTGATGGTTAGGGTCGAGGTGACGGCTATTTTGTCTCATAGAGCAACGGATAACATGAGTGTCAGCTTCTGCGTGAGTGTACGACTGGGACTGTATTCAGTAAGCGGGAGGGGAACCGCGCCGGTCACACCTGACCGCTAGCTGACATTCAGATGGATGCCCTGCACTCACTGGGTTCCGGGTGGCCTGTGGGAAGCCGCTCTGACGTGGGCCTCGTCACATGAAGGTGAGAAGAATGCAGGGGTGATGCGATCGGCCTCCAGGCTCCTACAGTGGGGCAAACCAGGGAGGAGGAAGCCCAGCGCCGGCCCAGAATGTGGCACTTGAGTGCCGTTCCTCCAGGCCCATTGATGGAGGAGCTGAGCTGAATGTCTAATGACCTGCTGAATCAAATGTGGCCGTGAGAAGCGCACAAAGGACCTTTTCATTGGCCTGATGGCCCACAAATGGGCTGCGGCTAGTACGTCCCATCTGGGGTTATTAGGGATGTTTACTAAAACTAAAACCATTACAAAAAAGCTTTTGTTACTTGAAATAAAATACACTTTAACAGAAATAAAATATTTATTTTATTTTTTTATTTTATTATAAATGCACTTATTTTATTTCAGCTAGGTGCTGAGAGAACATTTCTCATTTTTAATGTAGTTTAACTTGATGGACTAAAATAACTAAAACTATAACTAAAATAACCATTCATACAAACTATATAGACATATATATATAGTAAAAATGACAAACACACACACAACAAAATTACTAAAACTTTGACTAAAATTAAAATAATAAAATAAAATATAAAAACAAAAGCTTCTCTATAGCTAAACGATAGTTTCTCAGAAGTCAGCATAACAAATAATGCAGCCTACATAGACAGCTCCCAAGCGGTCCTGTAGCCTGACTCGTGCCGTGTGTAAAGACTAGTTAGCTTAACTAAGACTAGGCCCCGTGTGACGCCAGCAAACCCAATCTAATCTGCTGTGAAGGTCTGAAGTCCAGCAGAGATAAGGTGAAGAAGCAGATGTGAAAGCTCTGCTCACTTTAATACACAGAGAAACCAGCCACAGAAGCAGTGACTGCAGTAAACACTCACACTCGCTTACTTGGCTTTCCAAGGACCTTTAAACACTATCAAAGGTAAATGACCCAAGATTATGGGTTTATATAATATAAATATTAAAAAAATAAAAACAGATTATTAATAAAAATGATAACACTGGTCGTATCATGCTGCAGTCTGACAGGCTCCCTGCTCAGCGGCCTGTTTTTGTCCCGTTCTGCATCTCGTGCATCGCTAAAAACCCCACTACAGTCGCCTGAGTTATCCGTATGATCTTATAGCATTTCATGCAAGCGTTTTTTGTCAGGCATTGTCGTGGCATAATTATAGATTACAAACAGGATCTTCTTTTGCATTGAAACATGGATATGTTGTCGTGCCATACATAAAACGTGCTGTTGTTTAGAATTTATGCACGGCTGCTGTTTACTCTGTGTTATTTGAGCTGGAATTGTTGGTTTTGCGACTCTGTGAATTCTTAATCGGGATTTGCGCTTTTGCCGGCTCTTCCCTCGCGTGTATGTTTGGGTTTACGGCCACTCTCTGCAAACAGTGTTCACCAAATCCTCCCCAGCCCGCAGGCACACCTTGGAGATCCTGCCACGGAAAGGCAGACCTGTTAATTGTGCAAACATGACAGGGAGGCTAATGAATATATTTAAAATGCTAAAAATGTGCACACAAGGGGGAAAGGTGTTTCCGTGCATGTTTATGGAGGAGAGACAGTCTTGTGGTGTCTGTCTGCATGTATGTGTGTTTTGGGTGGAAGTGGATTGCGTGTGTAATATGAAGGCTGTTTGCTTGTATATGTATATATGCTCATGTGTGTGGCCTGTTCATTTAGCAACAGAGACCTTTTATAAATATTTGTCTGCTGTTTTAAACCATCCCCTCCCCCTCATCTTCCCGCCTTTCGCTCCAACGTGACACATTTCTCTCGGCCACAGAGCGCCTCTGAGAAATGCATATGGTCCTGCGGCTGCTCTTCAATCTCCCTGTACGGGAAAACAGGTGGAGACTTCGGCGGGAGCAAAGCTTGGGTCAGACCACTCCCATATGCTCACTTGATAAGACTGAGAAACCTCAGTAGACAATACTAGCACTGGCTATGCTAAGCACGTCTTGTCAGGATTGCTATGAAGGCTCTGATAGAGCTGGGCTTGCTTTGTTGTTGTAAGACCGCTTGAACTCAATGTTATCGGCTCTTTTTATTTGAAAAAGCTTGATTTAACAATCCTGAGCTCTCTACAACCTTCTACATTTGTTATGCACACCTTTATTTAATGTAATGAATGAATTTATTAAATGCTTAACTTTCAAGTCTGATTTTCAGATCACTGCATTAAGTACTGTAATATGAGTATTATAGAGATTTGGATCTTATAAGCAATCGTGCCAACTTAACATTGTGCTTATGGCTAAAAAATTGAGAAGTACCGTATGTTTTCTTCTTAAAGTGTAAAAATTTTGTAATTTAATTTATGCATTGTCTAAAATAAATTACTGTAATTTATGCATACAATTTTCTTTTCATTTTTTTGTCTGTCATCTTTAATTGAGCGATTGCAACCTGAACAAATTTGAGATTTATACATTAAATAAAATGCATTAAAAAATGTTTGTGTTTTATAGATGTGTGTATATATATATATATATATATATATATATATATATATATATATATATATATATATATATATATATATATATATATATATACATAGATATGGATATAGATATATACAGTGTATATATATAGAGAGAGAGAGAGAAAGTATTAGTAGTTTTGTTGTGCTTTTTTTGGTCTTTTTTATTTCTTTTTTTATATGTCTATATAGTTTTTATTCATTTTCATATATAGACATAACAAACAATGCATTGAATTTAAATAAAATGTATAAGCAAATCTCAATTCTGTTTGAAATATTCACACACAAAATTAATATATAAACTATAATCTGATATAAAAAGTGATTTCAGCTTGAATATTATACCAAATAATGATCAGAAACCTTTTCTTTAATTCATGTTCATTTTTTAAGTAATGCCACTTTAAGTGAGTTTCGGTTTTATTTATATAAATTAAGAGTCCTGATTTAATCTATTTTGTCTTATCACATTTTTTATTTATTGCATAGTATAACATCATTTGAAGTAATGTCAAAGTTTCTGAAGAGTGTATTTTTTGGAGCGGAAGCAGCATTTGTTTGGATGGAGAGAAGCAGGTCTGCTTTCGTTCCTCATTATTCATTTGCTCCTGAAGAATCCCTTCACCCTTCTAGATCTCCCTCCATTTCCACAGAGTCTGTGGGATCATCGCCCTCATAAGCACAGGTTTACTCACCCCGACCAATCACATGACACCACACACACTTCTGTTTGCCGGAGTAAATGCAGGCGGATATTTGGAGGATTTGGGCATTGACACCAGCATGGATGTCTCACCCACTTTAAGAAGTGTCTACATCCACTCTCCGCATCTTTCCGTTCCTCCAAGAGCGCCCTTGTGTGAGGAGGAAACAGCTAAGAGCTGGCCTGCGTTTGTCTTGCTCTTCTTTCATTTACACAATCACTTATTTCTGCCTTTCCGTTCTCAGGTTGGAGCGGCTGGTGGAGGTGTTACGGAAGAAAGTGGGCACTGGCAGTGTCCGGAAAGTCATCTGACTGACTGGCCGTCGGGCGACCCGAGCAGACGGCCACATCTGGTGACCAGGCTGCAGCGTTTAACTCTGAGCAAACAGCCCAAGCCTGGCCTGGGCAAACACAGGCTGGAAGTGGCATTCTTTCTCTCAGCCCTGTTCTCATTCCAGCCCAGGCTCAGAAACGCCATCGTAAATGTTTAACCACATTCTCTCTGCAGTCACCAATGAAACTACTGCTGCCAGCCCTTTACCTCCACACTCTTATCTGCTACTCCAAAGGTTTTCTTTCTTTCATTCTTTTTTTCTCTCCTCTCGGTCGATTTTTACTTGCAGTGTGACGTTAAGTCTGGTTAAACAAGGGAGATTTGATTGGACGATTACTTTGTGAGGTACTGAGACTTTATTTTTCATAGAAAGCCAGCTATTTTTGGACAAAGCTGGGATTTGGGGATGGACAAATTGGACTATAGATATTTGACATTTTTCCCAAATTAATAAAGGGAGTTATAGCAACAATATACAGTGTATCAGTTGACACAATCAGTATTTATGATCATGAATGCTTGTTCGGTATTTACTCTTAAATGTTATTTAATAATAAATTGTTTCTGTGATCAGTGTTTTTAGACATATTGGCAATAGAAATTATAGGATGTAAAAATCATCAAATCAAATCTAATTATGCCGTCCACTAATAGAGAATATAGTTGTATAATTGTTAATTATTTGTTTGTTTTACATGACTCGCACAAACCCTCTTATTTAAGTAAATATGAAATAAGTCTTTTTGAGGAGAAATATCAGTCTTCATTTTTTTTCTAAATGTAGTTTTTAATTCAAATTCATTTTAAAACGACAATCATATTCTAAACACAACTATTTTCAATCAAACCCATAAATAACGGTCTTTTTAATTCAAGTTACATACACTAAATATTGTGCTGAGTGAAATATTGTTAAAATATTTACAATTCTTTACTTTTAATATGTTTTAATGTGCTCTTAAAATGTGTATTGTTTATCACAAACACGATTTAAAATCATATCCCAGCATTTTTAGTAAAAAAAGAAAAGTCAGCTAATTTTGGAAGTGCACATTCAGATATACAGTATATTGTGGGAATGGCAGTTCTGAGAAAAAAAGGGGGGAATTCTTATTAATGTGTTGCGAGTGTTTAATGGGAACTGCTTTGCATGCTGATAATTTACAAACATAAAATGGGCCAAAGAGATCTGTCGACCTTTACCAATGATTAGATACCCCAAACAATTATATAAGCATGCTTAATGTTGCCTTTCCCTGTCTGTCCTTCAGCAGAGCTCTTCTTCAGCCTGATCGATTATGTACTCAGAAATATGTTAGATGCACCGGTGAATAAAGAAAGGGCTGTTTAGGCCAGACGTGCCGCTGAGTGTCCCTCCCCTCAAATAAACGCCCGACACCAGGACAAGCTTGTCGATTTTCCTCCTATAGGTTACCGTGGAGATGGCACAACCTGGGTGTCCCGCCACATCCCTATGGAAAACACTTGCCCTTTGATGGTGCAACTTTTTTGGGGGGGCCGAAAACTTTTGTTTTGAGATGTGCGTTTGATTTGTTTGAGATGTACATGTTTTAAGTGATTTGTTTGAGATGTGGATGTTCCGAGTGGGTGTGGAGGCTGTGTTTATTGGGGCATGTGGAGAGAAATGCCCCATTACCATCCCCAAATTCAGTGTGCGTGATCATCGACTTACAAAAAAACTTTTATACGCTTTAATTAAAACCGTGTTTCGGCTGCACATATTGAATGACCCTTAGAGAAAAGCACCACTGATCCGGTTGCTATAACGACACCAAATATTTCAAGCTCTCTCTTTTTCTCTGTCTGCTTCTGTCCTTCTCATAGTAGCTGTTCATTTATATAAATATAGTGCACATTTTCTATGGGACGTTTTTTTTCTTCTTCCCAGGTTCTGATCAAGCTGATAAATTTGTGTTGTTTGGAATGATAAAATTGTGCATTGTTGACACGGATAGCCTTCGATTCTAAATGGAATAAAACCTTTTATTATAAATGTAAAATATAAATATTAATTTAGACCAGAGTACCAGAATTTCATAATAGCCTATTTAAGCTCATTTGCTAATCTTTTAAATTTAATTAAAGGTCCCAAAGTGTTGTTTTTCTATAGAAGAACCATTTTTGGTTTCCCAAAGAACCTTTCAGTGAACTGTTCTTGAGCCATTTCTATTAGTGAGAAAAAATCTAAAGACCCTTTATTTTTAAGAGTGCAAATGAAGACTACTTGCGTAATTCATTTGAAATATTGCATCCTTTCAAATGCACTATTCTTACATTCGTCGAACAATAAATTATATAAAATTGTAAAAAATGAAACTAAGAAGAAATGCACCATGCTATGAAACTCCAACGAAAGCAACTGGCCGTTTCTCTCCAAAAGCTACTGCTGTAGAATAATGAAGACACAAAACACGTGCGAGACCACCAACCTGACATGGTCGATGCATATTAGAGGGCCACAAAGCTCTAATAAACTTCTCCCGTATCATTTTTAATGGAAAAGCAGCTGCTTCTAAAGCTGATGTCGGATAGAGACCTCTCCCTCTTCTCTCTCGCCCTTTGAAAGGCCCTTTCTTTGGTGTGTGTGATTCTGAAGGGGTATTGCTTTGCTCTTTTCGTTGGCCAAGCACAATTGTGTTATTGGAGATAATGAATTCAATCCCCATCAGAAGGTATTAGGAGCGCCTTGGCCCTGTAGTGCTTTTCCAAACCCAGAATGAAAAGAGGGAGAAGAAAGGTCTACGGGTAGACCCGCTGATGGGCGCTTTGAACTAAAGGACCATGCGGATTGTTGTCGAAATTTTGCTCCATAAGGCTGAAGAAAGCGCCAGAGCTTTTGATGGGGGACATAAGTTTGAACGCTGCCTGCTGATCGCATATGTTAAGCCTGGCTCGTTTAAAGATGTGCACTAATTGCGCAATGCAACATATAAATGTCGAAAAGCGTTATATCGAAATAAAACCGTGGAATGTTGCCCTGCGCAATCACTGCGTCAATTACAAACAATACAATTCCCATGCAAATGGCTGCATATCTAAATAAAACATGCCAGTATTTAAATGATACGATTATATGGGAAATAAACGAGCAGTTTGTTATTCCTTTCAATGCACTCGTAAAGAGTTTCCCCTAATATTTCCCTTAAATATTTCTGCACTGCCCTTGTAAACTGTTGGCTTGCTCTTGGACTTTCAGAAGCGCATATTAATAATGCTTTCTTTATCATCATCAGCTTCTCATTGGCGTGAGCAGACCATTTGGAGTCACGGTTTCTGTCACAAAGATTTGTAAATGATTTCAATAAAACAAAGTTTCCGATAAAGCATTTGATTACGTGAAAACCAAATATACATAATCAAATCACACCTGACGCAGCGATACAACAATGTATGAACTGTAATGTAGTTATTTTAAATGATGTGCATTAAAGAGTATGAGCTAACTAAAATGATAAGAATTAATAGTTTTGTATTTTATTTATAGTTAGAATTTGTATTTTATTGAATCAATCCCCTAAACCTCACATGATTTATTTGATATGTGTAAGCAGGCATTTCTGTTAGATATTTAGACATTCTCAGGTAAATATATAAAATGTAAAACTATGTTTTATAATGCACATGCCGTGCTCAAGAGAGAATTTAATTTCGATTATTTAAACATGCAGTTAAACGTGATTTTAATCCTTACAGTATTGGATCGTTACCCCCAAAAAGTACAATTTTATTTTCTACAATTATAAGTTGTTATTATTATTATTATTATTTACAAATTTCAGTATCGATTATTGCAATTATTATAAACTTTTCCATCTTCACATAGACTAAATATTTCTGTCGCGAGCTCTAGTTCAATATCAGATAAATCGACTGCACCGGACCCTACTTTAGGGAAAAAAGATGTTTTCTTTTTTTATAAATCGAATTAAAAAGAAAAAGCACAAACATCAGCTGTTTAACCTTATTTTGTAGGCTGCACATATCGAGATTTCTCAAGCCTGAAGTCAATTATCCATTTTATTTACGCATCGGGGGGGAATTACAAGATAATTAAATGAATTTCACGGCTACTCAGCCAAAATGCGTGTATACAAAATACCATGATCAAAGTCAAATCTGTTCAGGTTCACGTGCCCATCATGTAGGTTACGCTGCACAAAAAGATGATTTGGCCTCTCTATGATATTGTTTAAAATCCCATTTAAAACGAGATCGGATCTTTTATGAAGCGAGTCTTTGAGGCTGCGCGTGTGTTAGACTTGGATTTTCTCTTGGTCTTTTCCCAACAGCGAGTCAAAACCAGACGGGCTCAGCACAAAAGCTGGCTTTGAAAGCAGAGCATATTTTGAAGAATTTAATTTGATTAAAGTAGCATCTATTTATTTCAAATCATTATTGAGCGTGCATTACTTTTAACAGCTTGGACACAAAATAATGCAAATGCAAAAGAAGAAATAGAATAATTATTTCTAAGAAAAAAAAGAATCGAAATAAAGAAAATCTGATATTCTTATTGAATTATCATCTAGTTTTTTTTTTTTTAATCAATTGCGAATGTATTTTCACGAAAAAATACATGCATAAAAGCGCCTTCATGATTTCACCTCTTTGTATAAAAATGTCACAGACGTTTTGCTTGATTAAGAAATACATTTTATTCACAATGCATTTCCACCTTGGATTAATTTATTTCAATACAAGATTGGGAAGTGTTTTTTTTGTTTGTTTGTTTTGTTTTTTGTCAAAACGAGGCAAGTAAACCCCAAAAATAATAAGTAAAATGACAACATTCAAATACATCTGCAACAGACAGGGGCATCGCTTTATACCAGCAACAAGACCAAAGTTGACCTTCATTCGTGCACGTTGTAACACAAAAGGGGACCTACAGGTTTAGGGATCACAACAAGTATTTTACAAGCTCAAAATGATTTAAATACACTAGCAATGATTTATAACTGGGATAAACAATCATTGGGAACACTTTACAATATTTTATTATACACACACATTTTGTTATATTTTAAAGTAACAGTTCTTTTGCACCAAGTGCATGCAAAAAATAAAATAACGTTTTTTGTTTTCGTCGCCAACTGACTAAGATGCATTAAGAACAGGCCTGGAATACACACCTTGGTAGTAAGAGGCCTCTAAAGCCGAAGGGTCCATGCTGGCTCTCCCGGCCATGGGCAAACTGGAAGACATGCCTGAGCCATAGGAGGAATATTGCAACGCTTGTTCATACGCTTTCAATTCCAGTTTATGCTGTTGCTCTGGAGAGGACATTAAATTATTGATGGAAAACGGGTGGTTGAAGGAGTAATGGGGGTCTCCTTTGAGGTGCAGCTGGGGTTCGAGGGCCATTGAGTGCAGCGAGGACAGGGACGTGGACACGGGGTGCACCTGTGGGCCGGTGCTCTTCAGTTCAGAGCCGGCGGTGCTAGCGCTCCTGTGGTCCAAACTGGGAGGACTGGACGAGTGGTTCGAGGAGGTTATGGAGCTCGAGTCCATGTGGCCAGGTTTGGTGCTGGGGCTGGCCGGCGAGCCCGAGCCGCTCGACTGCTCTCGCTTTCCGTCTGACCTCTTTCCGTCCGTCAACTTTTTTTCGCATTTAAAGCGCTTCTGTCTTCGCAGGTAACAGCCATTCTCAAACATATTCCCAGAATCGGGGTGGAGAGCCCAGTAGGAGCCCTTTCCCGGCTTGTCGGGCGACCGGGACACTTTGACGAAGCAGTCGTTGAAAGACAACGAGTGCCTGATGGAGTTCTGCCACCTCTGCTGGTTCTGACGGTAGTAGGGGAACAGGTCCATTATCCACTGGTAAATCTCACTTAAGGTAAGCATTTTGCTGGGAGCCTGCTGGATGGCCATTGTGATGAGGGAGATGTAGGAGTAGGGCGGCTTGGCGTGCGGGTAACTTCTCCTGAAAGTCTTGTTGTCTCTGGCCCGGTTCAGGTTGGGCTGCGCGTATGTCATGGAGCTCATGGTGGGGCTCATGCTGGAGTACGGGTTCAGGGCGTTCATGGAGCTGTGCTGAGCCGTCATGGCGTTCAGGTTGGACGGGCTGAGCGCGGTGCCCATGGTCGCCACGCAGCCGCTCATCCCGTTCATGGCGCCGGTGGCACCCGGGGGCATCCCGGCCATGGTGCCCGGGCTCAGTCCCGCACTCAGCGCTGGGTTCGCGTAGGACATGTTGAAAGAACTGGAAGTCATATTCCCACTGGTGGACATGCCCATGTAACTGTTCATGTTATTCATGGAGCTCAGCCCAGCGTTCATGCTGCTGTTCGTCATGGGAGAATAGACCTGAAATAAAACAATCGTGGCATTTAGTACTCTAATATATTTGTATTCAGCACTTTAATTCGTATAGAATGTCATTTTGCATCTTTTCTCCGAGACAATAACGTCATTTCCCCGATTAAATTGGTTTTAAATGGTTAGACTACGGTATAAACCGAGTTAACCGATTTATTCATAAACAAGGCAGCAATTTCAGACCATTAAAAATAGTAGCTTTTTTTTTTTAAATGTGAGAACATTTTAATTTTTAATCTAGATGTGGTAATGTTTTTATTTTGCTCTTTTTAAAATAACGAAATATGAAATGTGCAATCGCTGATGTACAATCATATGATTTTATTTTATAGTACAAATATAGACTGTTTTATAGAATTTAACTTAATTAATAAAGGAATTTTACTCAAATTAAACGAGACAAAATACAGGCTATCTTGTCAAATTGTGGAATATATACATAATCGATAATAAATTTAATTTAAAAAAAATAGTTTAGTCAGCTACTAATTTGAAATCGTTTATATTAATTCGATAGACAATTATATTAGCTAAACTCTTCCAATATCAGACTATTGTGACCCACTTGCAATGGCATCACTACTGCCACCAAGTGGGTTGATCAATGGCTGATATTTTCTCGGCTTCAGATCACAATTCAGTGTAATATATATTTACATTACATTTCGCAGTCTTTTAAAAAGTGGTTTGCGCCTCGGTTTCAATCGGTTGATGCATTATTCACGTGCATGCAGCAACAAACTTATGGCTATTCCAGAAGCTCAGAGTGGAAGTAATGGTCGTCTCTCACCTCTTGTGCATCATTATAGTAGCTGCTCCAGTCTGGAGTTTCGTGTCCTTCCATTTTCACTGCGCCCAACATTATGGAGGAAATCCGCAGCTCGTGCACATGCAGTTCGCAGTGTGTGTGTGTGTGTGTGTGTGTGTGTGTGCGTGTGTGCGCGCGCGTCCTGGCACCGAGCAGTCACTGGTGGGATGTTGTGCGCGGCTTTGGGTAAAGTGAGGAAATGTTGGGACTGAACTGGAGATCTTCCCCTGCCTGTTACGTAGAACACGGTACAGCCCACTTTCTATGTCTCATTTGCCTGGATCTCTCTCCTTCTTCCAGGAACACGTCTACTCGTGTTTTATTTCACAATACTATTCACAGGAAAAAGTAAAAAAAAAAAAATATATATATATATATTTTTTTTATTTCAACACTACTGGAATAAACACATTATGTTGCATAATATTACATATCCAAAGACTCTTAACATTTTTGATTACATTAATTAGTTTTTATTTTTTGCAAAATAACAGTAGGATTGTATAATAACTTTAATTGATAACATTACAACGTATATTAATGTAATATAGTAATATTTTATATTTGCTTAATTTATATAACATAATACTTTATAATATCCTTCATTAATATGCCTTTAGAAAATGTTATATAATGCTAACATGTTCATACAAAAAAAAAATATATGAATCATAACATTTCTTACTGGGCTTATTTGAATATAGAGTAGCCTATCTAGATCTGTTAAGCATTATTTAATGTAGTAATATTGATTAATGTTATTCTTGAAAGTATTCATGCTGTTTCAACCATTTTATAAAACATTACATTTTTACTTCATAAAGTTATTGTAAAATGTTACCAAAATAATGCTGTTTGATGTATATTTAAATATCATAATGCATGGAAATGTACAGTATATACTCTACCAATTTTACTTAGGCCTGTTTAAATAATTTAATAGAAATGCTTGACATTTAATATTTAGATACAGATCAAGTAATGCATTTCAATGTATTTGTGTTCAAAAGTGTTTCCAAACCTAAACAAGATTCACCGAATAGCAGATGAAATATTATTAATCTTGTAATAACTTTGGAAGCTGTTAATTTTGGTAGTGAGTCCTGCATTTAGGAAGGACCTGGAAACCCCAGCATCTCCCTCCTCTTATTGCTCAGATAAACAAGAGGTCAGATTTCCCACTGTACACCTGCTAATGAGCGAATGACAGCACTGATCATCCACTTACAGCGGATTACCTCCAGTGATCTCTCACACCATTAGAGCACAGATCGATTCCTCACAGGACGGAATGAAATGGCCCTTGAAGCAAAGAACATTAGACCATGTCAAAGCCCCCATGAGAGACAGATACAGAGAGGGAGGGAGGGATAGAGAGTACCACCATTGCCTTGTCGGTAGATTAAATGCATGATTTATAAAATAAATAAAAACGGGCTGTTATGTATGTATGTATGTATGTATTTATTTAGCTCAAATGTATAGTTTCTTCAGATCAATAGGTTACACACATAGTTTTATAAAAGTATGCCTACTTTTTAGAATGCAAAACCTTTTTTATTCTAATCGAAACTTTCATTTTGTATGTACATTTAATGTGTTCATTTATTTAGGCTATTTTATTTTTTCTCTCTGATCTCAATGTTTGCACTAAAGCTCACAATTATACCTATTTTTTATTATTATTATTATTATTATTATTTTGGCAAATCTGAACAATTGAGTGGTTGAACTCTGCAAAATACAGAATGCTAAATAATGTAAATAAAAATGCTTACAGGGCAAATAACAATTATTAACAACGTAATGATCTAGTACTTGAATATTTGCATGTGAAGATTTTCTCTGGCACGCGCACGTCTACGGCTGGTTGCTAGGAGACGCTGCGTGGCGTTTCACTGTTTGAGTTTCTGAGGTAAAAAGCGGAAGTTGTTTTTCAGCCGATACAATTTAATTTGAAGTAAATTTCAAGGCGAGAATACATTCATGAAAAGGCAAGATACTTTTAAAGAATGCTTTTAAATGTTTTAAGATTTGTTGCGTCACAGCATGATAAAAAGCAACTTTTGAGATAGAAAGCTAGCTGGCTAACTACGTTAACTTATACAGCGTTTATAGCTTTGAACCGTAAAATAAGTTACAGTTTGAAACTTTTTACAAATTTCTGTCTTTATAAGTAGCACAAACGTGTAAAGATAATGTATAATGATTATTTAATACGCGTGAGAATATAGAATAACACAACATTACAAAATTCAATTGACAGAGAATTCGTAATATATATATATATATGCTACTATATACTGTATATATAATATTTTACAGATATAAGTATTTTAACAGTCTTGGCACAAACGTGGAAGCAAAAATGTTCAGAAATGAGGCAAAAAGTGTTTTTTGTCCCCAAAAAAAATCATGTACAATGATTTACTTCTGTTTTTGTTTCCTTTTCATTTCCAGGATTTCCTATATATGAAGAGCCCATATGAATTCAATCAGAACAGAAGTAGACTTCTTTCTTACCTTGCCAGGTGAACCCTTAGAATGCAAAACCTTTTTTATTCTAATCGAAACTTTCATTTTGTATGTACATTTAATGTGTTCATTTATTTAGGCTATTTTATTTTTTCTCTCTGATCTCAATGTTTGCACTAAAGCTCACAATTATACCTATTTTTTATTATTATTATTATTATTATTATTTTGGCAAATCTGAACAATTGAGTGGTTGAACTCTGCAAAATACAGAATGCTAAATAATGTAAATAAAAATGCTTACAGGGCAAATAACAATTATTAACAACGTAATGATCTAGTACTTGAATATTTGCATGTGAAGATTTTCTCTGGCACGCGCACGTCTACGGCTGGTTGCTAGGAGACGCTGCGTGGCGTTTCACTGTTTGAGTTTCTGAGGTAAAAAGCGGAAGTTGTTTTTCAGCCGATACAATTTAATTTGAAGTAAATTTCAAGGCGACAATACATTCATGAAAAGGCAAGATACTTTTAAAGAATGCTTTTAAATGTTTTAATATTTGTTGCGTCACAGCATGATACAAAGCAACTTTTGAGATAGAAAGCTAGCTGGCTAACTACGTTAACTTATACAGCGTTTATAGCTTTGAACCGTAAAATAAGTTACAGTTTGAAACTTTTTACAAATTTCTGTCTTTATAAGTAGCACAAACGTGTAAAGATAATGTATAATGATTATTTAATACGCGTGAGAATATAGAATAACACAACATTACAAAATTCAATTGACAGAGAATTCGTAATATATATATATATATATGCTACTATATACTGTATATATAATATTTTACAGATATAAGTATTTTAACAGTCTTGACACAAACGTGGAAGCAAAAATGTTCAGAAATGAGGCAAAAAGTGTTTTTTGTCCCCAAAAAAAATCATGTACAATGATTTACTTCTGTTTTTGTTTCCTTTTCATTTCCAGGATTTCCTATATATGAAGAGCCCATATGAATTCAATCAGAACAGAAGTAGACTTCTTTCTTACCTTGCCAGGTGAACCCTGCCATCACAGATTTCCCCCGCATCCTGACAAAACCCAGCTGTGTTGGGTCTCAGAGAGACTTTCACTTTCCTCTTCTCTGCAAACTGTCCCCTAAATCCATGTCTTTACAAAGACCTACAAAATGAGCCGGGGTCAGAGCACAAGCCCAAACATTTCCCCCATAGACAAATCAGGGAACATAATAACTCTTCCAAAACTTAAAGCCAGGCATGGGATTGTCAGAAAGCCCGCCATAGCCTCTCTCGCAGGGACCACCAAAGCAGTATCCTTGTCCCAAAGGCCGAAACCTCCTGCTAAGCCCAGATCAGAGATGCCTTTATCAGCAGGTGGATCTTACAAACCTTGCACACTTGCTCAGCAGGTTTCAGGCGAGGAGACGAAAAACTTCAGCAATCAACAGTCCACTTTCTTTGGAGGACAGAACCGGCCGGATTCGGCCAGCTGTAATGACAATGAGGTGTCAGGCTCTGTGAATTCAGCACAGAATGGGCATAAAAGAGCGCAGAGAGGAAAGAGTGAAACATTCTGGGAGCCTCATGAACATCAAACTCTCTCCAAACACAGCAGCTCCCAGAGTCACACCAGCAGCGCTGGCTCAAGCACCATCCAAAGTGTCAAATCCACCTCTGAGCTGCTAAATGTAGCCAGACTTATTGCTGGACCTGAGCTGCCAGATGAGGTTGACCAGCAGAGGTCGCCAAATGAGACCTTAGCAGACACAGTGATGGGAAGTGGGCACATAGAGGAGGATAGTGGTGCTATTGTACATTCTGTGGAAAGAGAAGCTGGGCACAGTTGCAACTCTGATGATAAGGTTAGCATTTTATTTTATATAAATTATTATACATGAAAAGAGAAGTTGGACACAGCTGCAGCTCTGATGATGAGCTTAGCTGTTTATTTTTTATTTTATGTGTATTAGTTTAATAGCATTTTTATTTTATTTAGATTTTCTTTTATATGAAAGTTGGACAGAGCTGCAGCTCTGATAATGAGGTTAGCTGTTTATTATATATTATTTTATTTAATGTCTTATTTTATTTTATTAGTTTAATAGTTTATTATTTTATTTGATATATGTTTGCTTTATATATAAAGAGGAGGACACAGCTGCAGCTCTGATTAGGTTAGTTGTCTATTCTTTATTCTTTTATTTTATTAATATGGTTAGCATTTTATTTTATTAGTAGTTTAGTTTATCATTTATTTTATATATTTTAATTTTATATGGAAAGAGAAGTTACACAGCTGCAGTTCTGATAATGTTAGCTTTATTTATTTATTTATTTATTATTATTTAAATGTATAAAATAATGAAATCTCCAAACAAATTCACTTTCATGAGCTATTATTATTATTGTTATTATTTAAAACCTAACAAAAGTTGTTGAACTTGATGCAATACATGCAATATTATCCTTTAAAAAAAAAAAAAAGCAGCTTGGTTTGATATTTTGTATCTAAATTTGGCTTAAGTGTCAAAATACTTCTTAGGGCCACTGCATGTGCAACATGTCAATGTAATGAGATATACTGTGCAATATTACACAAACTGCTTTGGGACAGCGTCAACATGCACAGCATAAATCTTCCATCTGAAGTGCTATAATAAAACATAAGAAGAGTAAGATAGCATATTTCTTAGGGGAGCTGTCAGTTTCAGAAACCCCAGAGGCAACAAAGGAGCAACACATTTGTTTGTTTTTCAAGCATGTGGTTATGATATACTGTATTGTGTCTCATTGCAGTGAGGAAATCTGTAGCATTTCCTGTTAGTACATTCTGATGAGTAAAGTCATAGGCTTAGAATGAAAACTTCTAAGAAGAATGTTTATAGACTTATTTTTCTTTTTATTCAGGGGCCAACTCAAAGAGACACCTCCGTACCAAAAGAGAAATGTTCCCCAAGACTAATGTGCCATCCACCTGTGTCATCTGGTGTCTACAAGATGGCTGAGTCAGTTTTACAGAAGGATTCTGATATTGGCCCTGATGGTGGAGGACTCGGGGATCTCTTATCCCAGGTAAACAATAACGGTTATTTGATTATACAACTACTAAAAGTTGAAAGTTGTGCAATCAAATAACTTTTTAATTTTAGTAAGTGTGAGCAATAGCACGAGTGGTGCTGATTGTATTAGATTGGATACATGTTCCTACAATCTATGTAAATTATTTGTATATATAATGTATTTTTAAAAATATTTTTAAGGTGACCAATGAAGATATAATAATGGCCCATGGATGTAGCTTGACTCCAGTTCAGAGACCAGAAAGGACTTCCCATCAGACCAAAACCATTCAAGGCCTTTCACTACTGGCAACCTGGACACCTAAAAAAGAGTATAAAATATTTAGTGATATACAGTGGCCCCCAAAAAGTATTTGGACATAGTATGCATTTAATTGAATTAGATAGCAAAATATCAAAGCAAGTTTCTCCTGGTCCGTAGTGGAGCAGGATTTTTTTCTCGGAATGGTTTTGTTTTTGATCAATTACATTTAATCAGCTGGTGTTTGGTGATTTTTAGTGGATGTATGAAGTCAGTTTACACAGCCATTCCACAAGTGTAGTTCATCACATTAAGTATGAACATATTCCACTAACGTTTTACAACCACAAAATGTCCAAATAAAAAGTATTGTTCTATTGCACATTATTTTAAAACATAGACTTCTCATTGTGAAAATGATGTTATCCCTTATGAAAAAGAAGCACACTTTAGCATACTTTTAAAAAGAGTACTTATTACAGAAATAATATACTTTAAAATAATATACTTTGTGCAAACTGTATATCAGGTATTAAAAAATATTTGTAATTACACATTTATAGTTATGAAGTTGCAATTTAGTACACTTAAAATATATTAAATGTTATATTGATTAACACATTACCGTTAAAATTAATCAAGTACTTACCGTGAGCTTTCATATGTTAGTCAACACAGCAAACTACATCGTCTACATCCTTTAAGCATGACAAAAGTTTATTAAAGCACACTTCTTTTTCAGAAAGGTATCTTTTTGTTAAACTACAGTAGATGTGGAGTTGATGTATTGCATTTAATGCAATGACATTTAGACATTTTTAAGTGAGACATCAATGTTCAAATGCTTTTTAGGCTGCTGTATACTTGATTTTATGCATTATGACACTAAGGTTTACTAATCTATGTGTTGATATATTGGCATGTTCCACTTGCTATCAGCATGTCAATCTCTCAACGCATCGCTAGCGGAAGGGCGCAGAGGGTGGCCTTGGACGTGAATGATCATCTAGTTTCACGCTACCTGAGAAGAGCGTCCAAAACTGTCATCAGCCCTATTTAGGGAGCAGTAACACAGCAAGTAATTGCCCGTCACTTACTCCACTCATCTGTGCTGCGGGTCTGTCTGGAGCCAGTGCACCCACGCATCTCTCCTCCCAACCTCTCCAGCACTCACCTGAGAGCTGATAACGCAAGATTTACTACCTGCGCGGCTGGACCTGCACCACTCCCTCACTCTAGAAAAAGAGCCTTTTAATTACTAGCTTTTTCCAGTCACAAGGGTCACTGAAAGGTTCCTGTTGGACGCGGTTGAGAGGGTTTATATGAGTGCCGCCTGCCTACGGGGCAGATGGATAGCGGGGCAAGTTGAAGGTTCCTCCTTACGGTTCAGGAATGTTTCTTTTCAGTGCAGGCAGGGCCAATGACTTTGGTGTGACCTTCCAGGTCTTTCGATGAGGCTCAACCGTGCCAGAGCGAGGTGATAAATCTAGCCTGTCACAGGCCAGAGTGAACGAAATGTACCGCAATAAATTGGCGCTGTCAGTGGAGCCGTGGGGACGTAGGTGGCGGAGGGCCTTTCCTGCCTGTCTGCAGTTTGAGGAACACGAAGGGCCCACACACAAAGTCAGTTCTGAGGTCGTTTCTTCCGCTGTCTACAGTTCAAACAGTGGTGTGAAGTTATGGCAGAGACGATCCGTGCAAATAGACTGACTTACCATCTTTTTATGGCAGAACATAGGGCCTATATCACATTGAGTTGGCACCCAAAATGGTTTACGTTTAAGGTCCAAGACATGTTCCTGTGAGACCCTGATACCAGATTGAGTGCTAAAAGTATTTCTGTAATGAGAATGTATTTATTTATATTGGGTCATGAAACATAATTTCAGGCCGTTAAATACACATTGGAAACTTGAAACCATTGATTACACTGTGACTATTGAGCAAGCAAGCATCATTTGGTACATACAGTGGCGTTCTGAAGTCTGAGACCACTAATGGAAATGCTTTTATTTTGCATTTGTCATTTTGCTTTGGAAGAGGCCATATAAGAGGCCATCAATGATTGTTTTTCTGTCTTGCTTTCTTCAGACCAAAAAGCATTTTTTAAAGCACATAACAGGTTTTTGTCCCCCCACTAATTGTTTGTTCTGTCTGCAGTGCAGAAGGGTATAAAACCATCCACCATTTGTGTACCACTCCTGTAAGTCAAGTCGTGCCTGTTGAGTTACAACTTGCTTCTAGAATCTGCCACGCTCAAAACCTGATCACTGCAACAGCACAGTTTAACCAGCAGAGGACAGCACTTGGACATATATCTCATCCTGACATGCAAAGGTATAATCTACAGCTGTGTTTCTTTCAGAATGCTTCTCATTAAAACTCATTCATTATGAATTCAGGTCACCATTTAGGTTCTAACTCTTCCTATTAAAGCACTGTACCTGTTCGAGTCACTCTAAAGATATATTTCCAGGCCAAATAATGACATTTCAAGATGTCCAATGACGTACCATTAAGGTTTTATTACTCATTGTAGGCTGGTGTGTGAAGGTGTTTCTGTTGCTTCTACTGGGGTTTCGGCACAGACAGACTGCATTTCCCACATGCCTAAACAGACGTCAGATACTTTGGAGGATTGGCAGAGAATAGCAGAGTTTTACGTGGAGAGACCAAGGATTATGATGTGTGGACGTGCTGTAAGAAAGATCTATTATTTTATGACTCACCGTCAGTGGCTTTCATCAAAGTGACTAATGCGTGACATTGACAACTAGATGTGATAAATTAAAACCAATGCTCCAGTTTTAAGGAAGTATAGGCAAAACTGTTTTGCTTGACAGAGGCAGTGATTTATGATAGCATAATTATGCTATTTAGTGCATTATCAAATATGCAATAAAGGTTTAGTTAAAATTGACTTTTTAAGTCTGTTACCTTTCTTCAATACATTATATGTAAAACACTTGTTTATGTTCATTCAAACATAGTCAGACTATTTTTCTCCCACTGTACTTGTAATATTATGTCAGTAGATGGCATTAGACCATGCCAGTTCTATTTTCCCAATATAATTAACAGATGAATTAAAGATGTACACATTTCTTAATGTTCAAGCTCTTGGGTTATTATTATTAGACTGTTGCATAAGCCCAATGAACATCATTAGAATTCTTTTATTTGATTTTTAACAGCTCTTTCCAACATCCAATTATTGTAATTCTTTATTTCTCATAGGCAACATTGGGTCCCAGTGAGCTCAGAATGTTCTGGAGCCCAGCACCTCCTAAATTCATCTGCGCACCCTGTGTTATGAAAGACACACTTTTCCCCAAATACCAGGTATAGAGGCACCATTAACAGACTTGTGCTTCCATCTCAGTGTGCTGGGACGTTTAACAGCACCTTTTTGCTGCAGAAATCACTGCATGCTTCCTCCCATCAGCTTCTTGCATTTATGCTGTAGACTTCTGCATTCAGAGAAGATCCCAGAGTAGCTCTGTGTCTCTACACTAACAATGATACATGCTTTCTCTCTGTTATTATCTTGATTTGAATGCAATTTTCTTGTAAGCGAATAATAAAAGAGAAATGGGGTGAAGCACTTGAGGATGATCTTGTCAAGACTTTAAATTAAAAAATGAGCACTTGACTTACATATTAATGCCTGCAATTCACATAATTTATAGCTATTAATGTAATCTCAAGGATATTTCCTTTGAGCTTGCTCATGCTGGGAATATTAAATTCCTCATGTTACTTTCTGATAAGGAAAATAACTGAAGTGAAATCTTGTTCCAGTGTTATACACTTTTATGCTGTAAAGTCACTGCTCTAGATTACATTTTTATACATTTTTGTATCCTCGGATAACCCAGGCAGACCTGTGCAAAGAGAATCTGTTGGATGAGCTGCACAATGTGGAGGAGTCAGTTAGCCATGTGATGGACACAGAACAGGTTACTTCTGAGGTTTGTGTTTACTTAATTAACCTTAATTAACAGTATAAAGAGGAAGTTTTAGAAAACAAATTTGGAAAACTTTTTTAAAAACAAAAATTAGTTGTGTAATTGACAAAATGACATATCCATGAAACTCTGTACAAACATTTTTGTATTATATTTTTATTATAATGTTTCCATGTATTTATACACTAGCGTTCAAAAGCTTGTGGTCAGTATGATTTTTTTAAATACTTTTTTTAGCGAGGATGCATTCAATTGATCAAATGTGACAGGAAAGGAAATTTATTTGAATTTCAGTTTCAAATATATGCTGTTCTTATTCTATTCTTTTTCTATATTTTTTTTTAATTAAGCATATTTTCAAATTTTTCAACATTCATGATCAGAAATGTTTCTTGAACAGCAAATCGGCATATTAGAATGTTTTCTGAAGGATCATGTGACAGAAGACTGGAGTAATGATCACAGGAATAAATTACATTTTAAATATATTAAAAGTTATTTTGAACTGTAATAATATTTTCCAATGTTATGTTTACTGTGTTTTGATCAAATAAATGCAGCCTTGGTGAGCATAAGAGACTTACTTAAAAAAAGAATTTAAAAATCAATTCCAAACTTTTTTAACAATAGTAAATACTATTTAATATGTGATAAATATTCCAGTCTCTACATGCGTAATATTTAGGCTATACATGCATAGTTTTTATAGAAGAATTAGGAAACTATTTAAATTAGGTTTTGAAGCAGTATAGAATGTCACAATGCAGAACTCTGCTGTGCCAACTTTTCATATTTGTCTCCATACATACAAGAAAGGAAGAAAACAAGAAAAGAAAAAATTGTTAGTTTGCTTTCATGTCACTACCTCCAGTGAATTATCAAGACCGTTTTCTGAATAACACTGTGTTGGACACCCTCTAAAAACTTGACCTTGTCCCCAGGAAAATGGCTCGCCTATTAAGTGTAAGTCTGTGGCAGACTTCAGAACAACAGCTTCACCGAATCTCTCTGGGCTCATCTCAGCAGAACAGGTTAGAAGTCTATTCTAGTTTTGATGTTGTTTGATATTTGATGAATTCCTAGTACTTTTTTTTATTAGTTAACCTTGCCTCTTCTTATATAAAGCTAGACTCTCAGTAAGATAACAACTGTGCTCCTTTCTCTGTTTGGGAGTTTAGCTACCAATGCCTTATATTTTTCACCTTTCCTAGACCAAATTTCAGTTTCTACAACTAACAGATCTTTTTTTGTAATATTTATTCGGTGTAGCCTATATGTTATATAAAGTACTTAAAACGGTTCAGTATTTTTAATGTAACACTTGGATGCAAGTTGTTCTGCGGCATTGTAGAACAAATGAGTGCAACCAGACTTTCACCTCTTGTAATATCCTGTCTCCCCTCTGGGTTTTAGGCAAGACGGCCTAGCTCTGCCCCGCACTTAACCCCAGATCTTGAGCCCCATCTTCGGCTGCAGTCCGACTTCACCAGCCTTTCCCAGGAGCTGGAGCATGTGCGGTGGCAGCGGCAACAGAACTCAATCTGTGCAGCTCTGGCCAAAGAATCCCCATCCAATGCCAAACAGACAAAGCTTCAGGAGGTTCGCACAGAGCCCAACTCATCAGAGCAGCCCTGCCAGGTCCCAAACCATAGGAGGAACAAAGGCAAAGAGAGGGCAAGGGTGTCCCATTTCAAACGCAGGGCCAAGAAAAGAGGAAAAACACTCAGCTCCGTCAAGATGGCCAATGTTTGGAAAAAACTGAGAGAGCCATCACGGACACTAACAAGGTTTTAGTGTGATATAAATATAACAATATATATAACAAGCCAATGATATAAAACAGACTTTTACAGCAATTTATGATGCAGTACATATTGTATTAGGGTGTATCTCATAAATAATCTAAAAGGAATATTTCTGTCCAGTTAGTATTCTAAAAGGAACTGTTTTGAACATCATTCTTTCAACTTTTTAAGTCTGTTGTGATGTTTGCATTAATAATGTGTTTATCTTTCCTATTATTCTCCAAAAGGAGTGAGTCTCTGTGTCAGTTACCATGGGAGTCTAAAACCTCCAAAGGGCAATTTTCACCCCTCCTCTGCCCCAGTCTGCCCATGCTCCTGGATTTTGAGACCTTTGCCACAGATCATGGTGGGATACCTGATACGACACCACCCCGAGAGTGGGTCAGAGACATATGGGACACCTGGTTTGACGAGGTCTTTCCCCCTCTGGAAAATCTCCAGAGTGCAGGCTCTTTTCCTGGTGGTCTGGAGGAGAACCAGCTTCCACAGGATGAGATCCAGGATCTGGACAAAGTGGTTTTGGATGAAGGTCTCAATACAGTTGATTTGGAGCATGAAGTGGCCAAGCTGACCCAAACTTTGACTGAAAGTGGAAACTACAGTGCCTTCGACTGTTGTCGCCGTGGAGCACTTTACATCAAACTTGGTTATCTCAACCAGGCCCTTGAAGATCTCAATGCTGTAAGCCTTATTTTCTGGTCTTTTATTAGTGATGCATGCTAAAGTAAGCATAATTATTACTGTTGCTCATAAGATTTTTTTTTCAATGTTAGCTCATTACAAAATGGTTTATTTCAGAAATTATTAATCCAAACAAACCTGAACAGAATGTTCTACAGATGCAACCTGATTTTCTGCTTAGTTTATTGTGTACTAATGATTGATCTGTTGTTTTTCTATTTTTAAAGGCCATCTCCCTGGAGCCCCATTTACTGGATGCCTACTGGCACAGACACCAAATCTACCTGCTGAGAAACGACCCCGATAGAGCTCTGGACGATCTAAACGTCATCGTTGAGAACAAGAAACATGCAGGTGTGTGCATGAGTCCACTTACATTACCAGACAGCAGGGCGACAAGATACTGATGCAATAATAGTGTGTGCTATCTGACCTCTGTATTGGACAAAACAGAACCTATATCAAACCAAGACGTCATGTTTTGAAATAAAAATATTTGATGTGCTTACTCCAATGACATACTCCAATGTTTGCATTGCTGAGCTTCCTCCTCTGTTCACAGAGATCATTTATGCAAAGTAAATTCTTAAAACAGGTCTTTCAGAAAAAAAACCCCAAAATGAATATTTGAAATGCTAGCTGAGCAACTGAATTTATATTTGAAGCACAAAAATTATTAAACGGAAATAAATAACTAAAACGCCAAGACGTCATGTTTTGAAATAAAAATATTTGATGTGCTTACTCCAATGACATACTCCAATGTTTGCATTGCTGAGCTTCCTCCTCTGTTCACAGAGATCATTTATGCAAAGTAAATTCTTAAAACAGGTCTTTCAGAAAAAAAACCCAAAATGAATATTTGAAATGCTAGCTGAGCAACTGAATTTATATTTGAAGCACAAAAATTATTAAACGGAAATAAATAACTAAAACTCGAAATAAAAATAAACCTATGATAATTAAAATGGACAAATTGGCAAAATTACTAAAAATTTAATTAAAAAACAAAAATAATAAAATAAAAGCTAATTCAAAATTTGAATAAATAAAAATTTGAATTGTATATATAAGTAGTACTAAAATAACACTGATTCAGAATTTGTCGTGATTATGATGTGATAACCATGAGCGCATCAACATATGACCTGCCACGTTATAATAAAAAGTTGCATTATAATATACAGTAAATGCCCACTCAGTGTTCATCAGCCTGGCCCTAGTCTTAAAGGCTATAAACAGCCTGTTTAATTGTAAAGGTAAAAGAGAATGTAAAATGCTCATGTAATTGTAAATTATTATATTTCTGGTGAACAAAACCTTCTTCAGAACAAAGTGTAGAAACTCATGACTGATGCCAAATGTGTTTCAGGCGCCTTCATGTCTACAGCAGAAATCTACAAACAAAGAGGGGATACCACACTGGCTCTATTCAGCTACACCCAAGCCATCAAAGTCAAGCCAGATGATGCAGAGATCTATTTTAAGAGGGCAAAGATGTATGAAAAGATGGGCGAGATACTGCTGGCCATGGATGACTATGTCAAAGTGAGCCCTATGAAACAATATAATTAGATTTTCCAGAAGCAAAAACCAGTGCTTGCAAGGTGATGTGTAATAGAATAATCACAATTAACTATGACTCGTAAATCAAAACAGGTAGATTTTGAACATTAATCTTCGTTTAGCTATTTCTTAAAGCTGTCATACATGAGGAATTCAATTTTCCTTGACCTATTGAGATAAATTAGTTTATTTTATTATGAAAATATACAGTCCTGTAACTTACAGAAGTGAAGATTTCTCCAATTCTCCCAAGACCACATATTGAACCTGAGCAGCAAAAACAACTCTGAGTTTCTGAATCTGAGTTATGAAAGTATTTTTTCATAGTGCAATAAACTATTTTTCTTATAAAATCTTTTATAATGTCAGCAAAGCCTATTCGATATCCAGAAGTGTGACATTTTGACATCCCTAGAAGGTACTGTAAGTAGGACAGATACATATTCCTCTTCCACGTTTTTGCTTGTGGCTGCTTGTTACTGTTTTATTGATTGATTTTTACTTCTTATGCTTTTTATATTCTGACGTGTGAAGTACTTAATATACGCGTGAGCAGCATTTAATATATGAAAGGTGCTGTACAGTCAAAATGTAATATAATTATCATTCTCAAACACCAAAAGAAATGCAGATAAGAGTTAAATGTGGAAAAATTGTTCCTGTCTGTGTGTAGCACCTGCATATCCTTGCTGCAGTCTGATATTACCAGTTTGTGCAGCACATTTCAGCATGAATTGTTTTGTGAACCTGTCAGAATGTGATACAGGCTTTGCAACAAGGCTGTTGGGAGAGTCAAAATCATCTGCAAAGTGCAGCTTCTCACTTCACTTAATGATTCACTTAATGGTCCGTTTTAATCTCAGAGAAAAGGTGGGAAATAGATTTGTAAAAAAAAAAAAATAAGTAGACCTATTTTTAACTAAATAAAAGATGTTTGAATGGAATCTGTACATTTTTTGCATTGCAAGCACTGTCAGAAGGCTTTTTGAATTGGTGTTTTCCAGGTGTTATTTTTGCACTCTTTAATCACTGTAATTAGCTTGTACTAGCTTTAGTGGACGGAACTAGTCGGTTTTTCAAAGCTTATCTGAGCAGAACACAGTTGGCTATAAATATAAATCCAAGATCTGTTTGAGTTCGCAAAAGAGTGCTGATAATGCTGATTATAGAAAATTGTTGCTTAAGTATTGGCTCAGTGATTACAATTCACATGGAACCTTTGTGACCCCTAGACCTTCACCATCGACTCTACAAGGACTGATGCAATGATGATCCATGGAATACAGCTCTTCAACACCTCCAAATGGATGCAGGCCCTGGAAGACTTCTCCCTGCTGCTGAAGCAAGAACCTTGGAATGCTACAGCCAGGTCAGGATTATAATGAGGGTTATAAACCTCATTCAGCATGCTTTGTGTTTGATTTCCACTAAAAAATAATTACTTCACCTCTTCGCTGATGTGTATATCCAATTATAGTTTTTTTCCACTCACTGCAGAACATACAGAGGAAGGATCTATATCATGCTGGGTCAGTTTGAGAAGTCTATCGAGGACTTTTCTCTGGCTGTGCACTTGGATCCCAGTAGCTGGTTGGCGTTTTACCACAGAGGGTGTCTGCTGAGGGAGATAATGCCTCATATGGCCTTAAGGGACCTCAGCACATCTGGTAACACGTACATGCTTAATATAACACATGAAAATGTGCAATTTTCACAGTTTCACAGTTACTCAATATACAGACATAGTACTTTGCCAACATTTTGAGGCAGACTGATGCCCATGGGTATGTTTAAGTAAAATGTTGAGGTCTGACAACCTGAAAAACGCAGGATGATTAGATAGATGGTTCAGTCATGGTTGTTGATTTTGTGATGTCATATACAAACAGATTTCTGAATGACACATTTTTTAGCTTAGATTTCATAAATGGTCTTGGGAGGGAAATCCTGTTTTCCATATTATGTCTCCATGTCTTTGATCTAAATCTTTAAAGAAAGCCATTTTGCACACGGTTATGCACCATCAATGGGGCCACTCTAATAACATCTCATGGCAGGCAGCTGCATCTGTTGCATCAGGTCATATGAGGATATTAATATCACTACTTAGCCAGCAGAACAAATAAGAGCCATCAAGTCTTATTGTACATGATTTTGGCAGCTGTAATCTGCTGCTTTGATCTCTGAAGATTGGAGAAATATTTTGTCAGCGTTGTCTACTGCAAACTGAACAGCTTCATCAGTAAAGTGTTTCACACTGCCCACCTCGTCAAGCACTGTGGTGCTGTGTAACAGGAGTGTAGGCATGAGTAGAGCTTCGTCACTGAGCCTATTTTTGTGACATGTACCATGCAGAAAATAAGCCAATTTATCAACATAAACTTTTGCAGTATATGAAGCAATATAAATATTGGAGCAAACCAGTCACCCATTGTCAGGATTGATGCTACATGTTTGCAGCACTTTGAATTTCATTTCATCTGAATAAATTACAACGGCCTGCATCATATATGCTGAATGAAATCCAGTACTCATTTCTTACAAATATTTTGGGGTGCTGATTCCAAAAATAGTGCCCGTTTTGCTGTAGCATGTCACACTTTCTCACAAAATATGATGCATTTCCTAACATTTTGGCTTTTGGCAACCTTTATAAAGTGAAAACGTCTTGTTTTCTCCATTAATCACCAGACAAATTGCCACAAATACAGGTGCATCTCAATAAATTAGAATGTCGTGGAAAAGTTCATTTATTTCAGTAATTCAAATCAAAATTGTGAAACTCGTGTATTAAATCAATTCAATGCACACAGACTGAAGTAGTTTAAGTTCTTTTAATTGTGATGATTTTGGCTCACATTTAACAAAAACCCACCAATTCACTATCTCAACAAATTAGAATATGGTGACATGCCAATCAGCTAATCAGCTCAAAACACCTGCAAAGGTTTCCTGAGCCTTCAAAATGATCTCTCAGTTTGGTTCACTAGGCTACACAATCATGGGGAAGACTGCTGATCTGACAGTTGTCCAGAAGACAATCATTGACCCCCTTCACAAGGAGTGTAAGCCTGGAAGGGTGGAGAAGCTCATAGCCCAAGTTGCTTGAAGTTCAGTGTTACGTTTCCACAGTCTGTGATGATTTGGGGTGTAATGTCATCTGCTGGTGTTGGTCCATTGTGTTTTTTGAAAACCAACGTCACTGCACCCGTTTACCAAGAAATTTTAGAGCACTTCATGCTTCCTTCTGCTGACCAGCTTTTTGAAGATGCTGATTTCATTTTCCAGCAGGATTTGGCACATGCCCACACTGCCAAAAGCACCAAAAGTTGGTTAAATGACCATGGTGTTGGTGTGCTTGACTGGCCAGCAAACTCGCCAGACCTGAACCCTATAGAGAATCTATGGGGTATTGTCAAGAGTAAAATGAGAAACAAGAGACCAAAAATGCAGATGAGCTGAAGGCCACTGTTTTTTTATTGGTCTTATGAAGTATTCTAATTTGTTGAGATTGTGAATTGGTGGGTTTTTGTTAAATGTGAGCCAAAATCATCACAATTAAAAGAACCAAAGACTTAAACTACTTCAGTCTGTGTGCATTGAATTTATTTAATACACAAGTTTCACAATTTGAGTTGAATTACTGAAATAAATAAACTTTTCCACGACATTCTAATTTATTGAGATGCACCTGTACATGGTTCCTGTCTTCCTCTGAGCCAGGTTACAACTATTTCTTCACTTCACCACCATTTTTCAGATACATGAATGATTATGAAGACATTATTTTATGCCTTATACTGATTTTGCAGATTGCAAGTTAAATGATAGATTTTGAATACTTCTTTTTGTAATTAAAACCAACACTTTTGGCTGCTTTTCTTATTTTTATAAGTGCATTAAAGCTGATAAATACATATAATTTGAACAATCATTCTTATTTTGTTTAATAAACTGTATGTGATGGAAAGTTTTTAGTGGTTTTTTTAAAACCAGCATCATCAAAATAGGTAATATTAGGCCTTTTTACAAATCAGCAGAAATTGTATTAACTTGTATTCATTCTCAGTGGCCAACTCCTGATAACTTTTTTATACTGTGCTGCTGTAATTAATTAAATACTCAAAGCAGTTACATAGAAATCACTCTTATCTTTTGTATAGAGCCATAGAGTGCTCATGTCAGCACTCTGAGCTACTGTATTACAATATCTACACTATGATTTATTGCCAGATACAGATAATGAAAGTGGTACATTGGAGACCATATGCCTGAACTTTGTGCTGAATAGTAAAATCAAATACTTTCAAAGCCAGGCCCTCTCATTAGCCATGTTTGATCTGTATATGTGTGTGTTATAGTTCTCATCAATGACAGTGCAGAAAACCTCAGTGCATTCCTGCACCGCGGTCAGGTCTACATGACGCTGCGGCGTTGGCGGCAGGCTATGGCTGACTTTGAAGCTGTGATCAAACTTGACAGGTGATGTTCCAGCCTCCTCCACTCTGTGACGAAAAGACCTTCATTTTCTTTTGTTGCACCAGTGCAGCAGGCCATAGTTGAGGATAAAATTACTGAAGAATGAAACTCTTTGAAAGTTACTTTTCAAAAGATATTTTCTTGGTAAAAAGTGAGACCAAGTCTCTGAGCAGCTTATTTAAAATCAATGAAATCATATCTGAGTCATCATCTCTTCTCTCTGTGTGCACCTCTCTAAAGTCACAGCAGATTTGCGGCTGTTGCCCACGTCAGTTTGGGACTGATCTGTATGCTGAATATGGGCCGACAATATGAGGCCATCAGAAGGTTCAGTAATGCATTGAAGGAGGACCCCACCTATGTAAAAGCCTACGTATGCCGGGCCAGAGCCTATTTCAACGTAAGCGGCTGTTATATGGATGATTTGGACTGCCACATAAAAATATGAACAAATTTATTATCGATGTATTTAAAATAAAAAGCATAACTGTTACTATTGTGTATAGATCTTAATCAGGGTATCACCATATTTAATTTTTAGCAGGAATGAAAACAAAGCTGTGAGGAATAGAAGTACAGTGCATTCAACAGACTGTACTGTTGTTTAACAACAAACTGATTGTTCAGCTGACAAAACCTCTTTAAAAAGACTTTCAGTTGATAAAAACTACATAAAACAGTTTTGAAAGTTGTGAGTTGTGGAAATTACGTGATTTACGACCTTTATACAGCACATGCCATTGTAAAGACTGTAAGTATGTCACTCACAGCCTCGTTTTCATCTGCATTAAATTCAATATGGCATCTAAGCCGACTAAGATCTATAGTTGTGGTTTGCAATTTAAACAAACCCCAAACCATGTTTGTGCTACAGTATGTTCATAATTAATACTTCAAATCATGCAGCTTGTTGAGTAGGTGTGTTATAATTTTTTCTTGTGTTATGATCTCAATTGCAGGGGAAATAAGTATGTAAATATAAAGAAAAATAAATAAATAAATCCAACAATATGTATTGTTAGACATATTTAATATTCATTTTTACAAATATGTTTTGCTATATTTATACATATAGATATATGTATGTATGTGATAAAAAAGAAGAAAAAAAAGCTTTTAGGGATTTTATTTGACTATGCTTTTCTTTTGTTCTTATTTCCTTTGGTCATTTAACCACATGAACTGATTATTTCTGATTATTGAATCTGATAATAATTTGAATCTGATATTATAACTGATTACTTTTTTTATTTTTATTGTAGAATAAAGCCAGGGGATTATTTCATTTTCAGTTAATACTGTGGATAATGGCATTCCTAGTCCATGTTAATTTGGTTACTAAAATATTTTATTTTAATGTAGATTTTTATAAAACGAACTAAACCAGTGATCTTGTATTTTTCACAGGTGAATAATCTGAGTAGAGCGGTGAAGGATTTGACTCGAGCCATACATATAAAACCAGACGCTTATGATCTGCACATCATGAGGTAATTTGAATTTGCATGTCCTTGATTCTTTTATTAATTTCTAGCTCTTGAGTTGCTGTATGGTTCTTAGGAGATTAAAAACCTAAAATGCTTCCTCTCGGAACCTTATTCAGAATACGACCATGTTTATTCTGACACAAGGCTGTGAAGGATAGAAGTACAGTTTGTTCAATAGGTCTTACTCTTAATTGCGAATATGTCTTCCCGAAATTCCAGTTAAAAAACAGCTGTGGAAATTGGACATAATGTAAAACCTCAAACCAGTGCAACCAACTGAATGGAATTTACTTCTGTCCTTCATTTGTCTTAATTTAAAAATCTAACCTTGACTATGACAACAGTCTATAAAAAACCCTTATTGTTTTTAATTGGTGAAACTCTGCTATAGAAAAAAGTTCTTTAAATTTTTGTGTCCGGTTTTAGAGGGAAGTACTTGTATGAAATGAAACAGTTTGACCTGGCTACCCTCTGTATACGGTATGCAGCGGAAATGAAAACAGGTAATGATCACATAAGTTCATTTCACTCTTCAGCAAATTGCCAGCATACTTTTAGTTCATGAAATATCCCAGCCCTTCTCTCTGCCCATCTTTTAATGAGCATCATTAAATCTTGTTAGGCCACCTGGCCCAACTGAAGGTAAAGTAAATCTTTCAGGGTAATGTGGTTTATGTTGCCATAACAACAACTAGACCCATCTGTAAAGCTCTCCTCCTTTCCGTCACAGCTCTGGGTTTATCACCGGTCCAGCAAGCTGTCGTCCAATCGTTCCTGGGGAACTATGCCAATGCCGTCATCTGTCTCGAGGAAGCGGTCGATTCGTGCCCTTCTCCCCCACACCTCATTCTTCTTGGGAGGACGCTGATGAGGGAGCACAGGTTCAAAGTGAGTCCGAGACTCGTGCAGGGTGTTTCTCGGTCAAGCTTTGTCTGGCAGAATTAAGCCAGCAAAACACCAAACAAACTTTCGAAAGACACCAACACAAACAAGTCATTATTAGTATTACTTTTTCAGCAGCTTTAGAAATACACCAAAGTGATAAACTAGAGGCTGTGCATTACTGTTATTTTTACAGTTATTTGCACTACTGTTCCAACATTTGATTTTTAATCAAAAATGTTTGATCAAAAATACTGTAAAACAGTTAATTTATTTTCAAATTTATTCCTATGATGCAAAGCTGAATTTTCAGCAGTATTACTCCAGTCTTCAGTGTCACATGATCCTTCAGAAATCATTCTAATATGCTGATTTGGTGCTCAAGAAACATTTATTATTATTATTATCAATTTTGAAAACAGTTGTGCAGCTTAATATTTTTGTGTGATTTTTTTTTTTTTCATAAAAAATGCATTTTATACATTTTAAATAAAACAACAAGAATTATATCAAAATATATGCACTGTGGTGCAATTTGTTTCACCATTCTTCACTGAATAGAAAGTTTAAAAGAATAGCATTTATTTGAAATAGAAATCTTTTGTAACATTATAAATGTCTTTACTGTCCCTTCTGATCAGTTTAATGCATCCTTGCTGAATAAAAGTATTAATTTATTTGTACATTTTCTTACTGACCCTAAACGTGTGCACTTGTACACTAGGTACACAGCAGATTATTTTTGTTATTGTGATCTTAATTTATTAAGAAAAAATATGTATTTTATGAAAAAACACAATAAATAATTTGTCTGTTTTAATGTAGTTTGTGACATTAATACAACTATTTTTTTGTTTTTGTTTTACAGCAACTTGGCACACTTTTAGATGTGTGTGCAATTGCTATTTCATGTTTTGTCTTGCTGAACCATTCTAGAATTTAATGAGAAACCTTATTACTACCATAGTTCAAACATTTACACTGCAAAAAATGCTTTTCTAGCTTAGATCTTTTGTCTTGTTTCCAGCCAAAATATCTAAAAATTCTTAAATCAAGAAGGATTTTCTAGACAAGTAAAAATTATTGTCTTGTTTTCAGAAAAAACAAGTCGAATTCAAGTGAGTTTTTGCTTGAAACAAGCAAAGTAATCTGCCAATGGGGTAAGAAAAATAATCTTGTTTTCTGTTTGAAACAAGATTATTTTTCTTACCCCATTGGCGGATTATTTTGCTTGTCTAGAAAATCCTTCTTGATTTAAGAATTTTTAGATATTTTGGCTGTACACAAGTCAAAAGATCTAAGCTAGAAAAGCATTTTTTGCAGTGTGAGCATGGCACTAGCAATGCCAAGATCATGGGTTCGATTCCCAGGGAATGCATGAAAATACATTTTAGAATGTATACCTTGAATGTAATGGATACTTCAGCCAAATGCAAATGCGAAAGTCTTTTTGTCAGCATTCTGTAACTTCCGTTACCTCTTATAAAGCATCTTTTTGTCTGTTAGTAGTAGGCAGTATTGTAACCTATTAATGCTGCAAGTTTTCCATGGTTTATATTATGTCATACACAGGAAGCAGTGGAGAGTTTCAGAAAGGCCCTGTCACTTCTGGGTACCAATAAAACTAAACTCATTACTTCACAAGAGGCTGCGGAGGTCTTCTATCTTATGGGCATATGCTACATGAAACAAATGCTTTTGTTACAGGTAATTCATTGAATGATAAAGTCAATATTAAAACAAATAAAACGTACCCCTTTTGCTTTCTTCAAACATGTTTCTGAATACTACTATGTGTGGTCCAAAAATGATAACACGCGTGTAGCATTTTATCACATCCATAAGATGTAATATTTAAAATCTAAACAGATGGAAACACAACCATATCTGTTACTATTCTCTTATCACCTTTTTTTAATTCAGGAGAGTGAAGACTCTCTTCTCCTCCATGCTTTGGATGCTTTTAACAGCGCTGTGAGCATGAACCCAGACCATGCTGAGGCTCACCATCAGAGAGGACTGTGCCGCGTGCATCTACAAGACTCCACAGGTGTGCAGGACTTTAACAAAGCACTCCAAATCGACCCCAGCCTCTATCAGGTACACCTTGATTCTAGCTCATTGCATGGTCTGTCTGAACTAATAATGTTCTGTGCAATAGGTTCAGAATAACACTTGTTTTTTTCAAGGTGCATCTCAGCCGAGCTGCCCTTTATGGGGCTCAAGGACGATATGCAAAGGCTGTACTCGACTGTAATGAAGCTATCAGGATCCAGCCCAACAGTGTCAAAGCATACTTGTATAAAGGAGCTCTTAAATTCTATTTGAAAGTTAGTAAAAATAGCACAGTTTTGAACATAATTACCTGTCACTTGAGGCTGATGATCTCTATGGTATTTGAGAGAAATGTTGTGCACTTATCATCTTGTTTTAGGCATACAAGAGTGCAGTGGAGGATCTGACAATGGCAATCCAGATGGACAGTGCCTGTTCATTTGCTTACTACAACCGTGGCGTATGTTTTCATGAGCTGCGGGATTATGAACTGGTGACGTTTCTTTTCATTTCCCCGCTTTGCATCCATTTTTTCAAAACGGCAATGTATACAGGATCATAGAGAAACATATACAAATGCAGGATGCTTTTTCATAACAATTGCACTTCTGCATTAGCATTTTAATGCATAGTTGTTCTTTTCCTCCGCATTATTTCTCTTTAATCTTCAAGGCTCTCAGAGACTATAGCATTACGCTGCTCTTGGGCTGTAAGACGGAGCTTGAGCTGAAAGTCTTGATAAACCGTGGCCTTCTTTATGTGGAGCTGAATGACTATGGCAGTGCCCTTCAGGTAGGCCACAGTTATAAAAAAGAAGCATTGATTGCATCAGGCCTGTAATCCGTTTGTCTGTAGGATTTTGAAAGCATATTCATCATGAGATTTATAGTGAGGTTTTTCATATTTGAAAACATATTTCTTGTTTTCATGAAATGTCATTTACAACTCAGTTTTACATCAATAAGTTGACATATTTTGGAGATTTAAAAAAACGGTGTTGTATGAGTTTATCCCATGGGAATTGATTGGATTGTCAGAGTTGCCATTAAATATAAAAAATAAAGCCAGGTGGTTTTAGAGGATGTTTTGGAATAATGTGAACCGATTTTAATAAAGTAAATTTAGTAATTTTTTTGTTAAGTTGACTTTAGTAGCATTTTTATAAAAGCAGTAGTAGTGAAAATAATGTTAGTGAAAATGATTGTCTTTTGCTTTAGGATTTTAAGGCTGCAGCACAGAAACAACCAGAGGATGTAATAATTCTTCATGCACTGGGAGTTATTCAACACAGGTGTGAATTTATTTTGAGTTATCATTTAGTACGATTGACTGTTTCACAGTGCTAAATTGCCAAGCTTAATCTGAGAACCATTTTCACTCAGCAGTGGCAGTGGGGTCATAATAACTGCTCCACTGTTTAACTGCTATTGTGTTTAAAATAAAAGATCAAGGCTTTAGCCCTCTGAGACACATCATGGCAGGTCACGTGGTTTTATTCACTGAGAATTTCTTAGAACTAGGAATTCACTGAATTTTGTTGAGTTCTGCTCTTCATTCTGCTCTTTATAGTGAAGTACTGAATGCACCACAGTAAAGAGGTGATTCATATAGTATCAATCTGTAGGTTGCATTATGGAAAATCTAATTTATCTTGAGCCTTTAAAGTAAAATGATTAAAAATAAAATAAATATAACACACACATGAAATTATGCCCATTTATGTAAAGTTGTAAAAGGCACAACTGCAAAAAAATTGCATGTTTATTAAGAAGATAAAATGTAAAACTAAATTATGTCTGAATTATGAAATTATAAATAAATTGTGAGTAATTATGTCTTTTGCCACAAGAAGCTTAGAATATAAACACTGCATTCAAAAGTTCGGGGTCCGTACAATTTTCTACTGTGGAAGGAATGATACAATTTTTTTCAGGATTCTTTGCTGAATATAGAGTTCAAAATAATTTATTTGAAATAGAAATCTTTTGTAACAATATAAATGTTTTTACTGTCTGTTTTGATTAATCCATAATTTATGAATAAGCGTATTCAAAAGAAAAAAAAACTTTTGGATGATTGAGTTCATGTGTGGAAAGTGATAAAAATGTATGACATGGCTATTATTATTATTATTAAAGCACAAGAACTTGTCAGAGAAAAAATGACTGTATTTTTCTTCTCATAGTCCTAAGGCATGAGTTTGAGTGGAAGAACACTCTAAGGACTACATTATTAATGGTGTCCTGAAACCTTGTATGACATTTATGAATAGTTATCTAAGCTCTCTGTGAACTGTGCTGCTTACTGTGCAGATCTGCATTTAAATGGGGCATTCAGAGCATAATATAACTATCATTTTTATTGATCAACACTCAAAAGTTGCTGCACTTCCAGAATGCGTTCAGTCCAACTTATATCAGATTTACAGCCTATGACAGACAGGACATCTCATCATCTTTTCACATGGACTATATAATATGAATATCTTAGTAGCTCACTGACGAGACGCATTGCTCTCTGAACTATCATTTACAAAAGAACAGAATGCTTTCGAATCCATAGAAGTTGACATTTGCACATTTTCATTGCTTTAAAGGACCACTTTCAAATAAATGTCTCTTCACAATAATTCTGGATGAATTCAAGGCTCACACTGGGAATGTTGCACAGCTTGTAATTCAGTTTTCAAAAGCAAGAGAGAGGGGATGTTTTTACAGAGAGTTTAAGGCAAAGTTCATAATTAAGCAGACAACTCATTTTCTTGTGCAAACAGAATTAGGACACATCACTGAGGGTGATGTCTGCTTTCTTTGTCTGTTTTCAAGGCTTGGCCAGTTACAGGAAGCTGTGGATGCTTACAGCCAGGCTTTAAGACTTGATCCCTTCTTGCAAGATTCCCATGTGGGCAGAGGCAATGTTTTCATGGATTATGGGCACAATCACGCCAGGAAACAAGCCCAGAGGGACTTCCTCTCAGCCCTGCATCTCAATCCACTCTGTTCAAGTGCCCGCATTAGCCTGGCATACAACTTACAGGTAGTGTAAAAATAATTGTCTTGCTTCTTTTCATTTCTCACAGGTTGATCTTTCATAGCTTAACAGACTTAGAGAAGTTCCCAAATGCTTAATTTAAGTCTCTGTTCACATCCTTCTCTTCATCTTCCTTTGGAGAAAAAAAAGAAAGCATACTACCTTTGATAATTTGGTTTTGGGAGAATTTGATGTGAAATGTCACTGAATTTTGACAGCAAACTTTTGTATCCTGGCAAAAATGAGCACCGTTGTGATCCTTTCTGAATCTTTCATACATGATTACTGATTTTCCCCTCTAGACACATCTAAGAAACAGGAGATTTAAACGGTCTCTATTTAATCTCATTGATGTTTAGGGGGACCTAACTGAGATAGTATAGAGATTTTTTTTTGTATGCGTAACATAAAAAAGTTTGCACAGTACTGCTGTATTATAAATTGCATTAGTTGCAGTTGTATTTGTACGGAAGCTTATTTCTGCGATGAAATTAAAAAACGTAATTGTGACTTTTTATCTCACAATTCTTTTGTCTTTCAATTTTGAGAAGAAAAGTCTTATTGTGAATTTATAACTCGCAATTTTAAGAAGAAAAGTCAGAATTGTGAGGTGAAACGTCACAGTTACCTTTTTTATTCTTGTAATCTTTGGCAAAAACAAGCTTATTTCCTCCAAGGAATATAAAAAGCATTTGCGACTTTTACGCAAACTTATATCTCCCAATTGTTAATATCTCACTATTTTGAGTTTATATCTCAGACCGTTTTACTAAAAATTGTGAGAAAACAAAGTCAGAATTGTAAGATAATTACCTTTTAAATTTTGTATTCCTTGGCAGAAATAAGCTTCAATATTTAAGGCATCAATATTTGTATCTTCTCAGATGCAGCAATATCCTCTACTCAACAATTAATATGCTGGATGATATGGGCAGGGCAAGTCGTGTCATCTCATATTTCTGAAATTGAAATCTCCTAATTTGTCTGTTGCCTATTGTGATTTTATGTCATACATAAATCACCTTATCATAAAATGTTGTCTTGTAATACACATAATAATCTCAGCAGGCAACCAGCATGTCCAAAATATGTCTGTTATGGGAAGGAAACTAAATCACAAGAAAGTAATCATAACTGACAGTAGATTCTTGACTACACCATTAGTTATTGTAGAATTCCTCAATTACTGAACGACTAAAATATTTTGCATTACAAAAATTTGAGTCGTCTCTTTAAATGCTTGAAATGTAGATAACAAGAAATTATACATAATAAATAATTTATGCTTGGTAAATCTTAACCTTGGTAATCTTAATTTCTACATTCTCCTCTATTCAAGACTTTTGTTTGTCTGTCTGGTATCTTTCGTCTCTTTAAGACAAACCACAGAAATCAGGTCAACAGTAGGAAATGAACAAGGATGTATCTGATTGCTTTTGGTATTCATCCTGGCCCTCATTATCTCTGTCTCTTCCCCCAGAGAGGGAACCATATCTTGCAGACAGCCTGTTGCCTCTCAAGTCTATTGATTTCCACTAATCCATGTTGATATCTTGTCCTCTACGGCAGGTTTTGGGATTCTTCCAGAGAGCCTGGAATCAGTTCACTGTGGCTGTAGAGGTGAACCCTAAATGCTGGGCGGCGTATGAAGGCAGAGCTGTCACCAGCCTACAGATGGGCAACATGTTTGCAGCCCTGCAGGACATTAACACTGCTATAAAGGTTGTTAGTAAAGATTTTTTTAAAGAAATTAATACTTTTATTTAGCAAGGAAGTTAAATGTTTCTGTTTCAAATAAATGCTGTTCTTTTGAAATTTCTATTCTATCACAGAATTCTGAACAAAAAAATGTATCCCAGATTCTACAAAACATGAACCAGCACTGTTTTCAACGTTGATAATTATAAGAAATATTTCTTGAGCAGCAAATCAGCATATTAGAATGATTTCTGAAAGATCATGTGACACTGAAGACTGGAGTAATGATGCTGAAAATTCAGCTTTGCATCACAGGAATAAATTACATTTTAACATATATTAAAATAGAAAACTTTTTTTTTAAATTGTGGTAATATTTGAAATATATATATACCCAGGGCCGTCCTTAGCTGACCCGGGGCCCGGTGTGAGGTTGGGAGCGGGGCCCCCCTCGGTCCGTGCGCTATCGCGTTCCAGGGGGGGGAGGCGAACCGCACCAGTTGCACCCCCCTAAGAACGGCCCTGTATATACCATTGTGGTAATATTTTACAATATTACTGCCTTTATTGTATTTTTGATCAAATAATTGCAGTTTTGGTGAGCATACAAGACTTATTGCAAAAACATGAACAAATCTTACAGTATCAACCCCAAATTTGTTTAACACAATGTATTTATTTAGTCCGTTTTTTGGTGAATTTTTCCTATCATATCTCTTCTTGTCTTTGCCCTTTTCAGTGTAACCCTCATGCAGAGCAGCTCTTCACAAACCGAGGTCTGATCCAGCAGTTCATGGGAGATAAAGCTAGTGCCATGAAGAACTACCAGACCGCTATCAGCCTCAACCCGGAATATTCCCTCGCTTACTTCAACGCTGCCAACCTCTTCTTTTACAATGGACAGTTTGAGCAGGTAAAACCAGAGGCAATTCGGTACTGACTCTCTTGAGACTCTCTAGACGAGAGCCGCTGAGATATATAGTGAGTCAAATTTTTTCTGCGTCACAGGCATGTGAGTACTACAGCCGAGCTTTTGAGCTGGACCCCTCAGATGAGTCTGCCATCCTGAACCGAGCCATCACTCACGCTCTGCTGCGGAAGGTCCCAGCATCCCTGCAGGATTTCAATGAGGCTCTCTGCCTCAACCCGCTGTCTGCACATGCCTACTTTAACAGAGCCAACCTGTACTGCTCTCTTAGACAGTTCCAATCAGCCGAGAGGGACCTTACGCAAGGTGAGCCGTAGCAGACTGAGTTCACTGCCACCTTTTATTAAAGGAGCAGTATTCAACACTCATGTACCATTATGTCCCCTGAAGTCAATTTATACACTACCAGTCAAAAGTTTGGAAGAATTAAGATATTTTGGGGGGTTTTGAAAGAAGTCTCTCATGCTCAAGGCTGATAAAAACAGTAATATTGTGAAATATTATTACAATTTCAAATAATAGTTTTCTGCTTTAAAATGTAATTTATTCCTGTGATCAAAGCTGAATTTTCAGCATCATTACTCCAGTCTTCAGTGTCAAATGATCCTTCAGAAACCATTCTAATATTCTGATTTGATGCTCGAGAAATAAATACTTTATTCAGTAAGGGTGCATTCATAATAATAAAAAGTTATTTTAAATTGTAATATTTCACAATATTACAGTTTTTTCATGTATTTTTGATCAAATAGCATAAGAGACTTCTTTCAGAAACCGTAAACATTTTAATTATTTAAAACTTTTGACTAGAAGTGTATATGTAATTTAAGGATTTTTGCACTAAACATTCACATTACCATTTTCCATGTCTTTTTGTCCAGTAGTATAAAACAGGCTGTATTTGTTACTTATTCTTTGTAGAGACAAAAACTAAACTAACTTGTACGATTTATTTAGGCTTTTGTTTTTAATTCTATTTTTATTTGTATTTCAAGCTGACATGAGAAAGATAACCTTATTGCAACTAATTTGGTAGTACGCAGATATCACTAATTCTCCTATGAATACTGAAGGTCACATTAATCATCATGCAGCGTGTCATGAGAGAGCAAGACCAAAAGCTGACTACAGAGTATATTGTGTTTCTTGATTTCAGTGGCGTATATATAGAGAGGTTATTATGTTCCAACTTTGAAGCTTCCTGATATTAATATGCCAATAATGATTCATCACTTTACAGGGAGATTTGTACATCATGCCGACTTTCGATGTCATCTGCACTTAATTCTGTCTGATAACACTGGCTGATATCTCTGTGGAGGGCTTTTGTCAAGATGATGAATGGAGAGCTGGTGAAAAGATAGCAAAGTTGTCTTTATCCTCAACAAATCCAGACAGTCATACACGTGCTAGTCTCAGTCTTATACAGCATGCAGTCAGACCTCCCACAAGTCCACTCATTGACCGTCTGATACAAATTGCACACTGAAATCATTAGCTGTAAGATTTTTGAACGTTTTTGAAAGAAGTCTCTTATGATCCCCAAGGCTGCGTTATTTGATCAAAAATACAGTAAAAACAGCAATATTGTGAAATATTATTACAATAAAAAAGTATTTTAAAATGTGATTTATTTCAGAACTTAAATTTCAGCATCATTACTTTAGTCTTCAGTGTCACATGATCCTTCAGAAATCATTCTAGTTTGCTACTCAGGAAACCTTTTTTATTATTATCAATATTGAAAGCAGTTGTGCTGCTTAACATTTTTATGGAAACTGTGATAAATTTTTTCCCCAGGATTCTTTAATGAATAGAAAAAGCTCAAAATAGCTGTATTTGATTGAATCTTTTATACATGAACTTTTGTAGCATTATAAATGTCTTTGCTGTCACTTTAATGCATCTTTGCTGAATAAAAGTTTTCATTTATTTAAAAACTAAATAAATACTGGCCACAAACTTTTGAATGGTAATGTTATTTTTTAGTTATCTAAAAATAAATCAGTACTTATTTTTGTCTTTTTTCAGTATTCAATTTAATGAAAGTTTTCATTTATTTAAAAACTAAATAAATACTGGCCACAAACTTTTGAATGGTAATATGTTATTTTTTAGTTATCTAAAAATAAATCAGTACTTATTTTTGTCTTTTTTCAGTATTCAATTTAATAATTTTCCTTACAACCGTCCCTAAACAGCATGTAAAAATGTTCCTGTCTAAATGGCAGTTCTTGACCTAAACAAGCTGTAGTGTAGAACAGACTTAATACTCAAGAGTCCAAAGACTGACTTCATTAGTGTGTGTGTGTGTGTGTGAGAGAGGCAGATGAATGCTTTCAGCACACACTTTCACACACAAGAGGACAAGAGCATGATGGGTTTGGCCACATGACTGCCTGGAAAAAAGAAAAAAGACACCGAAGGAAAACAAATGCAGCAACCATGTACTGCTCTACAACTAGAGACAGGTGGTTACTATGGTTACAGTGTAAACCAATTATAGATTTCCTCTTGGCAGGCTGCATATTTATGAAGTCAAACACAAGGATGTGCAAGCATTTCTGATATAAAAAAAACAGTGTTTCTCAGAGCCCCTCCGCCTGCGGCTGAAACAGGTGGGATATTAGGAAACAGATGGCCCTCGGTATCTAATGAGTATGCTCTCCGTGAATGGAGTAATCACTTGCTATTCCAGCGTACGCTTTCAAACAATCTAATTTTGTTAGCCGTAAATAGACACATTGAACATTTATCCTATAAGCCCTAAAAATGAGTTTTTCTACATGATCTCACTCAAATCAAGGCCTTTACATGTGCGAGCTCTTTGAAGCAAAACAACGTCTGTAAAGGTACCAGGCGATCAATGGTAATTTATGCAAATGCAGATGGCAAATTGCTCGCAAATTGTCCCTCTTGTGTGAACTAAAGAGTAGATGTCTATTTGCTGTCTCTCGCAGCCTGATGTTTCAGTCACGAATAAGCACTGGGTGATGTGTGCTAGCCTAATATTAACGTCAGTCTCTCTGTGAGAAGAACAAAGTGTGAACAAAGCTGTTGTGGTGAAGACAACACAAATAATGCTACACCTATCTGTGTAAACAGGGGACAGATTGATAAATGCTGGGGAAGGTGAGAGTGACATTTTGCTCTAACATATCTCTCAAGAGTAGATGTCTATTTGCTGTCTCTCGCAGCCTGATGTTTCAGTCACGAATAAGCACTGGGTGATGTGTGCTAGCCTAATATTAACGTCAGTCTCTCTGTGAGAAGAACAAAGTGTGAACAAAGCTGTTGTGGTGAAGACAACACAAATAATGCTACACCTATCTGTGTAAACAGGAGACAGATTGATAAATGCTGGGGAAGGTGAGAGTGACATTTTGCTCTAACATATCTCTCTGTGTGTGTGTTTCCTGAAGCTCTGATGCTGCAGCCTGGAGATGCTCTTCTCTATAAACTGAGGGCTGATGTTCGGGGTCATCTGGGATGGAAGGAGCAGGCGCTGGACGACTACAGAACGGCGGTGGAGCTTCAGGACTCGAGGTGCTGCTCAGGGTTGGAGAATGATCAAAATGAGATTTTTGCTTCTTAGATTATTATAATTAGCTAATGCAATACAGTTGTTGAACATTTGTCTTAATTTTGTTGCATGCACTGTTTAAATTTGTTAAATGTGAGAATGTTTGAAACTACATTAAAGAAATTATTGAATGTGTGGAAAACCAAGATCCAGATGGACAATTTAATTTGATTGTTTTTTTCCATCATCCAGCCATCTGTTATAATACTCTAAATTAAAATAGTTTATATTCTTTATTTCTTATTCTACACCAGACAAATATCATTAGCAAATGTTAAATATAGTAATTTTAATTGTAGTTTTTTATTAGTTTAAATGTATTTTATATATTAAATTAATGATAAATTAGTTTGTAGCTAAATTCAAGAAGAATAAATATATCATCTTTGTGTTGAAAACGTTTCATTGCATTAAAAATATTCTTCAATTTAATTCATATTTTATAACGGGGCACTGCAGCCTCCTCGGCCACCTTCGGGGGCACTGCAGCCTCTTCGGCCACCTTCAGGGGTGGCGAGGCGGACCCATTCTTCCTCTTCCCCTCCTCCGTTTCCGAGAGTGTGGCGATGCAGCTTCCTCTAACTCAATCGCTGGAGAAATGGTATTTTATTTTAGTAAAAAAACTAAACAAAAACAAACTCAAACCACCCCGAAGGGGAAAAAACAGACAGGCAGAGCTAAAGCTGCACACATGCAGACACGAAACACATGAAGACTTACAGAAAATGTTTGACCTCTGTCATTGCCAACAAAGGGTATATAACAAAGTATTGAGATGAAATTTTGTTATTGACCAAATACTTATTTTCCACCATAATTTGCAAATAAATTCTTTAAAAATCCTACAATGTGATTTTCTGGATTTTTTTTTCTCATTTTGTCTCTCATAGTTGAGGTATACCTATGATGAAAATTACAGGCCTCTCTCATCTTTTTAAGTGGGAGAACTTGCACAATTGGTGGCTGACTAAATACTTTTTTGCCCCACTGTATATTATAATGAATTGTTTGCAATTGCGGTTTACATTTTTTGAATGATCATAAATGGAGAAAGATGTTTTTTATTCCACAAGAGTTTAGTGCAGACTGTACATTTAGCAATTAAATATCACAATAGCAGAAGTTTAATACTTAGGGTTTAGATCGGATTTTAACCAGAATGAGATATTATTTTTTAGCATTCTTTGAAAAACAGCATTTATTTGAAATAAAATCTTTTGTAACACGATGAATGTTTTGGGGTCACTTTTTGATCATGTGTCCTTACTGAAAAAAGTATTGATTTCTTAAAAAAAAAATCCTATGACCTTAAACTTTAGAATAGACTGCATAAGAGCTGCTTTGCTTTTTCTTTTCTGTCAGCCAAGAAGGTCTAAAGTACCTGCAGTTTTTCATTCATCAATAGCAGATGGTCGGCTGATTCAAGCAGCTCAGAAGTACACAACCTGGATCCGCCACCTTCATTTCATGGACAGGCAGTTTTATTCACTGGTGAAACATCTACTATATTATAATGAATTGTTTGCAATTGCGGTTTACATTTTTTGAATGATCATAAATGGAGAAAGATGTTTTTTATTCCACAAGAGTTTTAGTGCAGACTGTACATTTAGCAATTAAATATCACAATAGCAGAAGTACTAATATGTTACAAATATAGCTTTCTAATAAAAAAATATCAAGCTGTCTGAGTGTTGTTTTAAGTTAACTTAGGCAACAAGAAAGACGAAACATTGTATGTATTGCTTTATTTGATATCGACATTTTTTTATGTGTTTTGACATTGAAATGAAGGTCTAGATGCCGTCAAGAAACTATTTTTGTTTCTCAGACACGCTCAAACCCATTAGGAGCCGATGGCGTCACGTTGCACGTGTGACGTCTGTGAATGTGATGCATGTGGATGTGGAGTAACTGTCCATGGTGCTGAAACCGCCGCAGCGTCGGGATGCGCCTTCCGGAGTCTCGCAGCATCTATGCGCGCATTTTCTGAGCGCATAATTATACACTTGAAATCCACAGATAGGCTCAAACCAGTGTCGGAATGCTGCCCAACGACACCTTCAAGAACCTGGAGGATGGTTTCTATCTGTTAAACTTCTCCAGCAACGAGACGCATAACGGGGATTCTCACGGCAGCAGCGCGATCTTCATCTCCTTCATCTATTCCGTAGTGTGTGTGGTGGGACTCTGTGGGAACTCGATGGTGATTTATGTGATCCTCAGGTATGCGAAGATGAAAACGGCGACGAACATCTACATTTTGAACTTGGCGATCGCGGATGAGTTGCTCATGTTGAGTGTGCCTTTCCTTGTCACCTCGTCTTTACTTCACCACTGGCCCTTTGGTTCTCTCCTGTGTCGATTGGTTTTAAGTGTTGATGCCATTAACATGTTCACCAGCATCTATTGTCTGACTGTGTTGAGTATCGATCGCTACATCTCCGTGGTGCATCCCATCAAAGCAGCCCGGTACCGGAGACCCACCATCGCCAAAATGGTCAACTTGGGGGTCTGGATGTTCTCCATTCTGGTCATCCTACCCATCATCATCTTCTCCACCACTGCACCCAACTCTGACGGATCGGTGGCTTGCAACATGCAGATGCCTGAGCCCGAGCGTCAGTGGATGGCTGTATTTGTGATCTACGCCTTTCTGATGGGCTTTCTCTTCCCTGTCATTGCCATCTGCATGTGCTACATCCTCATCATAGTGAAGATGCGGGTGGTCGCCTTGAAAGCGGGCTGGCAGCAGCGCAAAAAGTCCGAGAGGAAGATCACGCTGATGGTGATGATGGTGGTGACGGTGTTTGTGATCTGCTGGATGCCTTTTCACATCGTGCAGCTGGTCAGTGTATTCGTCCAGCAGCACAATGCCACCCTCAGTCAGCTGGCTGTGGTTTTGGGATATGCCAACAGCTGTGCCAACCCCATCCTGTACGGATTCCTGTCCGACAACTTCAGACGCTCCTTCCAGAGGATTTTGTGCCTCCGCTGGTGGGATAACGCCACGGAGGAGCCCATAGATTACTATGCCACGGCTCTGAAGAGTCGAGGATACAGTGTGGATGACTTTCAGCCGGACAATCTGGAGTCGGGCAGCACGTACAGGAATGGCACCTGCACATCTAGAACTACAACGCTGTAGGACTCGGTATTACAGCATAAAGACTTTTGTTATCTGTTGTCATTGCAGTATGTGTTTTGTGTTCATAATAACGTTCGTTAATGCCATTATTAGCTTATATAATGCTTAATCAGAAGATAATGTGCATTTTTGCCTGTAAATGAATGTGCATGAACTTTTTATGCACATTATATAATGCTTTGAATGGCTTATTAATGAAAGTTATTATAAAGTGTGTCGATATGGGAAAAATGTGACGTTCAGATAAAAAAAAAAAAAAACAAGAAATATCCAAAGCCAAATATTTAGTTGTTTATTTTGAAATGGAATAAAACCTGGGGAAATCATTCACTCTCATTGTATTATGTGGTAAAATGTGTATTTTCCTAAGGAAGCTTGCAGTGCTTGCAAAGCAGGAACAAAACAAACAGTGTTACAGGTTTTGGATTTTATGTTTTGGTTCAGTGTGTACAGAAATGAAATCAGAACCGCCTTGCATTGTCATGACATTCATCTAAATTTGCAAATATATGCAAGAAAGAAGACCAATCGCAGTGCAGTACACTCTTAAAAATAAAGGTGCTTCACGATGCCATAGAAGAACCTTTTTGTCTAAATGGTTCCATAAAGAACCTTTAACATCTGAAGAGCCTTTCTGTTTCACAAAAGGTTCTTTGTGGTGAAAAAAGGTTCTTCAGATTATAAAAAGGTAAGAAAGAGATGGTTCTTTAACGAACCTTTGACTGAATTGTTCTTTGTTGAACCAAAAATGAAGCACCTTTATTTTTAAGAGTGTAGCTATGCAAATGTAACATCACCGCAGTCTTTGAAGTTTTGAGCAGCACGATTCTGTCGATGTTAGTCTTTAACATTTAATGTTACATTTCTTAAAACGTGTTACGTTGCCAAAAAAAAAACTGAGCAAATTTTCGAGTCTGCACTTTTTTTTTTACATGGCACAGGTTAATTTCAATTAGGCTATATTTCCAGTGATAGGAACGGTTAAATGTATACATAAATCATAATTACTCTATTTTCTTTATTAAAGGTGCACTCAATATTTTTCTCTTTAAACATGTTTTGAAAAATATATTATTATAAATTAATAAAAGAACAAACAGTCTATTTTAAATTACTTAAAAATACATCTGCGTGATACTGCAATCATATAAACAAAAAATTCTGAGCAAGAGGGTAAAGCAGCTGTAAGCGATTTCAGCGCCTTTCGCGGCACCAAACGGAAGTGCACAATAATAGCCTGACTATCACACCGGAGCCACGTGTCAGTGGTCAGATTCTCCTTTTTGTTGTTTACAAGCAGCCCCAAAAACAAATATGATCTCACAGGACATCTATTTCAGCTATATGTGTTATATATCAATAATAAAGACATTTACATGTGGTACTCAAAGAAACGACCGCCGCGTACAGCAGCTTAAACATCCGTCTTTATTTATGGCTATAACTCTTCAGTTAAAAAGACACGTGTAAAACTTTCATGTTGTGAAACATAGAAATATATAATTAGAAAACACATCCAATTGCAATATTAACACAATATCTTCTATAGTTCTTACATCTCCACATAGGTGCATTTAAATATAAGCTATGAAAGAGTAAACCAATACAGAGTAGGCTTCTCATAAATCTAATTACCGTCGATGTGACCTAGATAGGATTTCCAAATCCACACTGGAATAAAGACCCTGATTTCAACTGTGAGACAAAATGGCAAATGAAATTCAAAGGCAGTAATTACACAACACTCTTGTGACTCCAGACCTCACACCCAAATGTTCTGAGAGAGGAATATCTTGCAGTAAGCACCCTCTGTCGTCTGCATGTGTCACATTGAATTATCTTTTACATTTGCACAGTCTCTCCCACTTAGGTTTCCTCTTTTTCATTCACCTTCTCCATGGAGCTGGATCCATTCAGAGCCACAGCCTCCGCCTTCCTCTGGGCCAGTTTCATGGATCTCTTCCTCAGGCAGCCTTTCACGATGGCCGCCACGATCACCAGCAGCACTATGAAAATCAGCAGAGCTATAATCACAGGTACTACGATATTTGAAATGTCTCCAGATCTCTCGTCAATAGACATGACATCATCAGGCAGAGACGTAGGTTGAGTTAGCACAGACTTGCCCCTGTTTATGTTTGAATATTCACTGTTTTTCAGATTGGTGGTGGGCGGCTTTGCCGATTCATTACAAATGCCATCGTCATTGTACAAACACTGACATTTGTAGGAGCCTTCTGTGTTCAGGCATTGTTGCTCGCATGGTTTGGATTCTTTACATTCGTTTACATCCACACAGTTTCCGGATGCATCCCTCCTGTAGCCTTTTTTGCACTCCAGGCAGAGTTGCGATATATCCACATTTTTGTCACCGACTAGAGTCCAGACTAGATCTTTGGAGCATGTCAAATTGAACCTGGCACCAGAAAGGCAAACAATCTGACGTGTGTACGGATCATTTGATTGCTCAATCATGTCATGTGTGGCGAGTATTTCTGGTCGAGGACACACCAGCTTGATGTTTCGTTTGCAAATGAAAGGATGTTCCTGTTTGCAGGTGGCATCACCAAACCCATTGCTTTTTGCACCAGAGTCACTGTATTCCACTGAAAGCAGCCCACAGAGAAGATATGCACAAGTACCGAAAGGTTCGGTTTTCCAGGTTTTAACATCAGATTGAGTGCTGTTGTCCACCATCCAGTAGAATCCTTTAAGAGGCAAATGCTGTTCAACACAAATGCCTTTATCCTTCTTCAGTCCAATCCAAAATGTCAAGGTGGTTTGGTTATTCATATCCCAGATTGTTTTCAGAATCTTGTCCATTTCCTTCTCATTTGGAATGTTGGTCAAGAAACTTCCAGGTTTGCAGTAATTCTGAGCATTTTCGAATGAGAGTTTGTTCAAATGAACAGTGTAGGATGATTCGAGCAAACAACGTGCCATGTTGAGGAAGCTCACAAGATATAATCCCATCCAGAGCTCCATGTCTGCACGCTGCCTGGAACTAAATGAAACTGTCTGCTTTCTTAGCTGCCCCTGTGAGGTCCTCCCAAGACAACAAGCACAGGAAGTCTGTTCAGCCTTGATACAGCCGTTCACTTCCTCTTGGGTGGTGGTGCTGCTAAAGCAAAACAAACGCAACTATGAACAAAATCAGTTGTTGGTGAAACTAATACTCGCATAATACACAGACTCCCACAGCAGAGTGATAGATGAGCTCAAACCGATGGGAAAAGCCTATGTTCCTTGGCACAGGATCTGTTAAATCCAAGCATGGATCAACACCCATTACCTCCTTGAGGGTTTTAGATTTCAATACCTTGGAAACATCATAACTGCCTATTCTAGCATTCCCTCATAAAGATATGTGTAACACTGGACAAGGACTTTTCCTATTTATTTGACTTGTTCATTGTGTATGTAACAGGATTCTTTGACAAAACAAACTCTGGGGAAAAATTTCCCGGAAGCATTGCTCATTGCATTTGGGAATGTGCTTTACAGTAGTCCTATACCTCTGTTTACATGTCACACTTAACACTGTCAGATTTGAATGCGTGTTGATTGACCTCAGTGTGTGTTTTCAAGGGCTCACATGGGACTAATGCGGTGTTGAATGTCCCATGACTAACACAGTATTATTCTGTCCTTCTAACAGGCCGCTTCATGACGGACCAGCAGATGCTTCCTGGAGGAAATGTCAATGAATGGCAGGAAGTGAGGTTGACGGGGGCACTCTATTTTATGTTCTACAGTCTGGAGAGTCAGGGGTGGAGAATAAGGAAAGGGAATGGAATTATGGGTAAGAGGAAAAGGAGTTACCAGTATGCCAAGAAAGAACAAAGAACAAGAAGTTGAAATGAAGGTGATACAGGTGTTTTGGGAGAGCTCTGCTGTTTTGTGAGCCAACAATTTACAAGCAAACCAGCCTTTAAATGAGAGGTATGCTATTGCTTTTCTAAGGAAATATTTTGCTGAAACGTTTTGTCATTCCACCCACCAGCCACCCCTAAAAACACCCTAGCAACACCCTAACAACATAGCAATGTCCTTAAATGCACTAAGAACACCTCAGCAACATTTTAGATTGACTTTTTGAATCCTATAAATTATAATTAAAAAAATAAACAATAATAAAATTATACATAGTCTATACATTTCAATAATTATATTTATATATTAATTATTGATTAATTCATATAATAATTAATTATTATATTAATATATTTTATATAGACTTTTTATGTTTGTTGCTAATTTGATGTTATAATTAATAAATTAATAAAATAAAAAAGATTTAAATAAATAAAAAAGCGAATATAATACAATTATATTTACTATATATACACACACCTTTTTTAAACTTAGTCTCAGTTTAGCAATGTTCTCAGAAAATTTGTTACACAATACAACACTGTTATTTAGTAGGTGGTATGTGTGTATTTATAAAAATTTCTCATGCTCTAGTACTGAATTCCTCCTACGGCACATCTTGAAGGAAGACAGCTAGTGAGTCATGATTTAATTAAAATTAGGTTTGAAAGATACAGCCCATGGCAGGACAATATGTTAAACTGTCAACTTAAAAAAAAAGTAGCTTGAAGCTCATCAGCTCCAGACAGCTTACATCGTAGCAACGCTGTTGACATCAACAGCTTACAGTTGCATTGCCGGTTAGTGCTGATCTAGATGATGGATCAGCACTGGCATGCTGTGCAACAGCTGGTGAGGCTAGTCAACCTGCTGTTTAAGTAGACCAGCACCAAAAACACAACAGATGCTGGTCTTTTGAGCAGGAAACAGAGTCCTACATCAGCTAATACAAGCACCTGGCTGGATTGATTTGACAGGTGTGTAGTTTCACCTTCATCTCACCATCACATATGTAATTGAGCACATTAATTATGCTGTAATATTAAGAATGATGCCACTATGACATGTTGTAGAAAGGAAAAAAATGGCTAGTTTAGACATTGCACATTTTAAAGACAACCTGTCTACTACCATGGGTACAATGTCAAACAGTAAAAACTGCTAAATTCTCAGTTTATTCTCATTGCTGTCTAGGAGAAGCATTTGAGATATTAAAGTAATCTTTTTGTCATATTTCTTTCCTACAGATCTCCGTGTCCTGTTGTGGAATGTAAATTCTGTTTTGGGAATGACAGGTTTTTCCCCAGTCTAGTAGGAAACATTTTTTTAACTAATCTATTTTTCTTTCTTTCTTATTGAAATGTTTTTTTATTATTTAATATAAATTCAAATCTATTTCTTTATTTAATAAAAACACTCTAATATTTTCATGTGGAAATTATTATTTTTGTTATTTAACCCCATATTTTATTACTTTTTATATGTTCATATGTAAAAAATAAATCAAAATATAGCATAAGATTGTAGCTTTATAATTCTGAATACTCTTGATTTTAAAGGCTGAAAACATTTTTGTATTTATTTATTTACATGTATTATTTATTTATTTAATAAAAACAATTTTAATTTATTTTAATTAAGCCTTTATTTGACCTAATATATTATTATTACCTTTTATGTTCATAAGTGGTAATTTTTGTAGCCTGTAAATTAAAATACAGCATGAGATTGTATCTTCATGAATACAATTCTGACTTTTGATTTTAAAGGCTGAAAACATTTTTGTGTTTATTTTTTTATTAAATATACATCCTGTTTTTATTCATGTATTATTAAATGTAAATTTTATTTGACCTCTATTATCTATTATTACTTTTTATATGTTCACGTTCGCTCATTTCTACAGCATGTAAATAAAAACACAGCATGAGATTATATCTTTATGAGCATAATTCCGAATTGCTCTTCATTTCAGAGGCTCTTTAAGAATCATCATGTTTATTGTCTCAGTATCAGCACTGTGTGAAATTTAGATCAGTGTTCTCGCACAAAATCTGTTACACAATACAGCACTGTTCAGTAGTAGGAGGAGGAAAAAGAGCCAGTTTAGTCACTGCACATTTACACAAGCTGTCTTCTAGCATGTGTGCAATGTCAGGCCAAGACTTCAGAGTAAAGCCAGAAACTCTTTGCAAGATCTTACATGCAAGTAATTTCAAGCAAGTACTAACGATGCATTGCAAAGCATCCTGTTGTACTGTACATACTTCAAGTATGTTTTTAGGGTGGAAACAAACCTCAGTAGTCAACTTGTTGCAAAGGAATGGTTATATTTAGTGCCCTGTATGGCAGGACTAAAAAAGTGGTGCATTATTAATTCTGAAACATTTCCTAATGTACTTGCATAGAGTACAATTCAAATCTAACACATTACTGCCTGTGTGCACTAAAATGTGAGGCATTAATGTGTGACTCTTTAAATCTAGCCATTCACTTTCATTTCAGCAATTAAACAATCACAGCACTCCTAATGGGCTGACTAATAACTTTTCTTTAAAATTAATTGAACCACTTCGACTTTAAATGTCAAAAGCTTTTACAAGCAGCTTTTCTAACTAGATGGGGGCATCTGAGGAAGCCAGTACAGCGCAGCACTAATCACTGGGCAATTTAGAGCTGTCACTCAAACATGTTTCTTTCATGATTCAAAAACAGCCATTTAAATTTCACAAAATGGCTGAATGTATCTACATTAAACATCCCCACAGGATTAATATTCCCACTGGATAAACACTCAACACGTCTTTAACATGGACCCATAAAACTGTCACAGTCTTCAGCTGGTGTGCCCAGGATGGCCACCAGAGGGCACTCCTGTGTATGTTTGTGAGCACATGGCTTGTCATTGTTTTTGTTGGTGCCATGTGCTCTCCAGTCTGTTGTCTGACCCCACCCTTCTTGTTATCTCATTATTGTTTCAGTTACTCCACCTGTGTCTCCCTCGTTACTCTCCTCGTTTGTCTCCCTATTTATTCTCCTTGTGTTTGCAGTCCAGTGCAAACACTCTTTGTTTGTCGTATGTGGTCGGATGTGTCTGTGTGTTCCTGGTTTGGGCCTGCTCTACCTGTTCCTGTCTTGGCCTTCCCTTGCGTTGCCATGCTGTGCCCTGTTTTTCCCCCTCAGGGTAGATTTTGTTAGTTTTGTTTATTTTTTACTATTAATAAAGAGCCCATTTCCTGCATCTTTGAGTCCTCGCCTCATCTCTCCACCCCGACCGTGACAGAACGAAGAAGCCAACATGAGGACTCAGTGGCGAATGGACTCATGTGATCACCAGCCTCCACTTCCTGCACCCCCCTCTACCAACGCATGCTCCAGCTCGAAACCTTGAACTCCCTCCAACAATGAGGAATTGACCTGAGGGAGTTCGTCCTGGAGTTTTGGAGTGCAGTGGAGGGGCTGGGCTACAATGACTCTGCTCTAAAGGACATTTTTAACCTCAGCCTGGACAAATCCCTACTGCATTGGGAAATGGAGCTGGCAAAATTATTGGATTTCTGGAACTTCTCCAGTTACTTGCAGCTCCGCAATGAGGGAAAGGTAGTACACCACCACCAGACTCTACCCGTAGGGACTGTCCCATCCCCACCTTCCTTGACAAGTCAAGTCCAGGACCCCTCTTCGACCCCCACGCATAAGCGCAGGTCGAGAAGGAGAAAGGCAGTAAGGTCCACTCCTGTCAGTCCAGAGCCTCTACACAGGATGACCGCCACTCCAGAGTCTCGTCCCATCATGACCGCTACTCCAGAGTCTTGTTCGGTCATGGCTGCCACACCAGTGTCTCGTTCCGTCATGGCCGCCACTCCAGAGTCTTGTCTCTTCATGGCTGGCTTTCTAGAACCTCTCCACAGAATAGCTACCAGTCCGGAACCTCTTCACAAGTTGGGCCCAAGACTTTTAAGGCTGGCTTCCAGTTTGGCGGACCCACCACTAAGGTCTGTGTAAGCTGCTGGCATCTCTAGACCAGGGGTTTTCAACCTTTTAGGACATGCGCCCCC
>NW_015505263.1:1264099-1334489 GCF_001515645.1 Sinocyclocheilus grahami | reverse complement strand
CAACAACACCCCCCCCATTTAAAAATAAATGTTTATTAACATTAACATAAAAGCAAATATCCATTAAAGCTATTAAAGCAGCAAACAATTTTTCTTCTGCTCTTTTTGATTAACATAAGAAATGTACGGATCCGTTATACTGATGTACATCAGATATTTTCTTTACTGTTTACATTCACTTAAAACAACCGACTGTGCTTACAAGGATACTTGTCAAGACAGCCATTGGTATTCACCTGCTGTCTGAGAAGGCTATCTGTTTGTGTACTTCAGGTGTGTGACCGGTGCGCATAGAAACGCTCTATCACAGTTCCGCATTGAGATGTCTTGGGCTTAAATAGCTTAAAATTACTTTAATGTTTAAAATGACAAGACTTAAAACACGTGAGAATGAAAAACTTTCTCGAGGAAGCAGCACTGGCCTGATTGTTAAGATTGTTTTGGGGGCTAAGGTAACAGAAAAAGGGTTTAGAACCACCCCTGGTATAGCATGCGTAATTATACCGAAACATAAATATATAACCAGTTTACCTGATTCAATGTGATGGCTGAGCCTGTTTCTGAGATAACAACATGCCAATCCGTGGTTGGATTTCCGACATGGCTAATCGTAAATCATCTTACACTGTCAATAAACGTGACCAGGGTTGCCAGGTTTTCACAAAAAAACCTGCCTAATTGCTACTCAAAACTAGCCCAAAACTACAAAACGCGGCAACTGTTAAAGTAGCCCAATTCCACGGGAAACCTGTGGATTTGGCAACACTGAGCATGACTGATACTCGAGCCAACTCTGCTCTAACTGTCAACTAGCAGTGGGAGTCAGATTGCCCCCAGTGGATGGCTAAAGATTTGTTAACTCATATTCATAAATTCTCAAGAGAACGTCTCTGAATTAACTGATGTTCACGCCCCCCTTGACAGGTGCTGGCGCCCCCCTAGGGGAACCCTGCTCTAGACTGTTAACTAGTCCGGTGGTTCTGGAGGACCCGAATCCGGTGGTCCCTAGTCTGGTGGTCCTGGAGAACCTGACTCCAGTGGTCCCAAGTCAGGTGGTCCTGGAGGACCTGACTACAGTGGTCTCAAGTCCATTGGTCCTGGAGAATCCGACTCCGGTGGTCTCAAATCTGGTTGTCCTAGAGGGCTCAACTCTGGTGGTCTCGTGTCTGGTGGTCCTGGAGGACACGACTCCTGTGGTCCTGTAGGACCCGACTCTGGTGGTCTTATATCCGGTGGTCCTGGAGGCCCCGACTCTGGTGGTCTCAAATCCGGTGGTCCTGGAGGACTCGACTCTGGTGGTCTCGTGTCTGGTGGTCCTGGAGGACCCGACTCCTGTGGTGCTGGAGGACCCGACTCTGGTGGTCTCATGTCCGGTGGTCCTGGAGGACCTGACTCCGGTGGTCTCAGAGGTCGCCACAGAGCTGCCCAATTTCACTGCTGCTGCCATAATCAAGAAAGTCGTCTTTGCCTTTCACCTCATGGCTGTTCTGCGTGCATGGGCCGCTTCAGAGTCCACTCATGAACCCGCTCCATTCCGGGAGCTCACAGAGTCCACTCATGAACCCGCTCCAGTCCAGGAGCCTTCAGAATCCACTCCAGAGCCCACTCCAGTCCGGAAGCCCTCAGAGTCCACTCCAGAGCCCTCTCCAGTCCGGGAGCCCTCAGAGTCCACTCAAGAGTCCACTCCAGAGCCCTCTCCAGTCCAAGAGCCCTCAGAGTCCACTCCAGAGCCCACTCCAGTCCAGGAGCCTTCAGAGTCCACTCCAGAGCCTGCTCCAGTCCGGGAGCCCTCAGAATTCACTTTGTTCCCGTCTACGAGTCCACTCCAGAGCCTACTCAAGTCTGAATTCACTCCTAGGCTCACTCCAGTCTGGGAGCCCCCAGTCCACTCTTGAACCTGCTCCAGTTCCCCCCGAGGTGGCAACTTCTGCTGCAGAACCTCCTGAGATGGCAGCATCCACATCAGCTCCTCTCTGGGCGGTGGTGCCCACTCCTGAACTCTCAGTCTGTCTTGTCCCAGCCAAGGAGACTGTTGCTGAACTGACTGCAGGTCCTGTTACGGCAATCAAGGCTGTTAATAACCTCTCTGTGCTCTTCATTGCAGTCCTGCCTGAGCCACCAGGCAGGTTATCCGCCTTGTCAACTCCGCTGAGGTGGTCAGCGGATCCGCCCTTGCTGCCTGCCATGCTCCCGGCTCTGCCCTGGTCACCCGCCGGGGTTGCTCTTCAGCCAGAGCCTCATTGGTCAGTCCCTTTGGTCCCGCCCTGGTGGTCCACCGGGGTTCCTATATGGCCGGAGCCTTGCTGGTCTGTCCCTCCGGCCCTGCCCTGGTGGGCTTATGCTCCACCCTGACCTCCTGCCCTGCACTGCCGGCCCCACCCTGGCCTCCTCTGTGTCCAGGCCCTCTTCCACTACACGCCACCTTCTCGGAAACGGAGGAGGTGGAAGAAGGCTTCGTCCGTCCTTCAAGGCCGGGAGGCCTTCCTAGAGCCTGGTGCCCTGCCGGCGCCGCTCAAGCTCCATGCCCTGCCAGCTCCGCCCAAGCTCAAGCTCCATGTGCTGCCGGCTCCGCCCAAGCTCAAGCTTCATGTCCTGCCGGCTCCCTCCTTGAGGCAGGCTCCGTTCTTGCTGCCGGCTGGCCTCTTGCCGTGCCGGTCCCACCCGGGCACCCTGGTTTACCTCTATCTCCAGACCCTCTTCCACTACACGGGCCTGGCCCGCCATCCCTCCCCCTGATCCACCTCTGTTTCCCCTCCCTCCGGGATTTCTTTGACTTGTTGGAGCGTCTGGAATCTGCTCCTTAAGTAAGGTTATGTCTTCAGCTGGTGTGCCCAGGACGGCCACCAGAGGGCACTCCTGTGTCTGTTTGTGAGCACATGGCTTGTCATTGTTTTTGTTGGTGCCATGTGCTCTCCAGTCTATTGTCTGACCCCACCCTTCTTGTTCTCTCATTATTGTTTCAGTTACTTCACCTGTGTCCCTCGTTACCCTCCTTGTTTGTCTCCCTATTTATTCTCCTGATGTTTGCAGTCCTGTGCTTCTTTGTTGTCGTATGTAGTCGGATGTGTCTGTGTGTTCCTGGTTTGGGCCTGCTCTACCTGTTCCTGTCCTAGCTTTCCCTTGCCTTGCCATGCTGTGCCCTGTTCTGGCCTTCCTGCCTGTTTTTCCCCCCTCTGGGTGGTTTTTGTTTGTTTTATTTATTTTTTACTATTAATAAAGAGCCGATTTACTGCATCTTTGTGTCCTCGCCTCATCTCTCCACCCCGACCGTGACAAAAACAAGTAGGCAGATGCAGACCAAGATAAAGATGTGCCTCGCTTTCTTCTAAAGCTGGAAATCAAAAGTGAGCCGTCTAAAGTTGTGTATCACGATAAACCTTTATCCTTCACTGGTGAAACACTTGATAGATGTTGATGAGTCAAAGCAAATCCCTGTGGTCTCGTTATACATCCACTGAAAGCCTCTCCCAGGTTTGATGTTTGATCAGTTGAGCGGCCTTGCATTTGACTGTTTTCTACTTAGACTGGAGAAAACATTCCCAAGACAGAATTTGTGTTCTGAGCTCCACAACGAGATACAGGCATCTGTAGGTAAGAAAAATTACAAATGAGATGTTTCTGTGAGATTACATGAAATAAAAATTTGTATATTAAGGTCTATAATCTCACGTCTCCTCTAGAGATTTGTAATGTCTGTTCTCAGATTTGCCTACCAAAGTCTACCATTACAAGTCAAAAATTTAAATATGAACTCAAAAATGTCTTGTCCAATTCTCTCAAGATCATCTAATTTATAATGTCAACTTTCTGTATATTTTTAATTTATTTTTCCCTAGTCTAAGTAGAGAACATTCTATTCTATTCTATTCTATGCCTTTCTATTAAATTGTTTTTTTTTTGTTCTATATTTTATTTTTTTATTTATTTAACATGAAAGTTTATTTTATCTATTTTACACTATCTATTTATTTGAATATGTTCAAGTTTGGTCATATTTCATTTTATATTTATTTGTTATTCATTCATTCAGACATCATTTATTTTTGTGTAATATACATTCAATTTTTGATTTTTAATATTTTATTTTATTATTATTGTTTTAGATATGTTCTTGTTTTTCTATAAGACTGTAAATCAAAATATTTAACGAGACTGTTGCTTCATATTCTTTTTCAGTAGTCAATCTGAAAGCAGCGATATACTTAATTTACTAAAACACTTCTGTAACTGTCAGGATTGGACTGTCTTTGTTGTGTTTTGCTCTCCATGTGCTCCCCGGGACCCAGTTTCTCCCTCATGTGCCCTTTTTGGTCATTCCTGTTCCTGTCCTGTTGTCTCTTAATTAGTCATTCTGTTCACCTGTGTTCCTCCCAATTGCCTCGTTAAGTTATGTATTTAAGTTCCTGTCTGTGCTTTCCTCCTTTGTCGGGTCTACCAGTTGTGTACGTGTGTCATCCTTCCCTTCCAAGTGTGGCTTTACCCTGTGTGTTGGATTGAATAAAAGACAGTTTCATTTATCCTTCCGGCAGCGTATAGTAACACTAACACAGTAGATTGGGGAACACATATTCATTATTAACTAAACGTTTTTCCTCAAACTCCTAATTTTCTGCTTATTGATAGTTGTTGTCGTAGTTATGTTTAGGTATTGGGTAGGGATGTAGAATATGGTCGTGCAGAATAAAGCATTAATATGTGCTTCACAAGTACTAATAAACAGCCAATATACTAGTAATATGCATGCTAATAAGCAACTAGCTAATAATGAAGAGTTTTCCCTAATCTAAAGTGTTACCAAAACTTCTTACTAGCTTTGCGAAGAGTCCATCTTGAACTCTTTAAGATGAAGCATTAGTCTGTTTTATTTTTCACATCCATCAACCTTTGATTTGAATATCAGAAGTAAACAGGCAGTTTTAAGGTAAACAGGCATATTTAACTTCATTGTTGAATAGCTAATCGCCACTCATTTATTCTTAATTATGTTTGAAATGACCCTGTAATTGGCGCCTCGGGAGCTTGCAGAAGTCACAGCGTCCAGTCGCGCATCTGAGAAGACTTGAATGAGTCTCGACCTGTCTGAGTTAATTAATACAATATCCAAGCTAATAGGAGAACACACTGTCAGTTCATATTCTCATAACACATGAATAAAATATGGTGACATTTACTGACCTCACCACAAGAGAGGCAAGCGTAGAATAAACAGACACATAGGCACCAGAGCTTGTGGAATAGTGTGTATTGCATGTGATTATAACAAACACACTACAGCGTGTGGTAGGACTCAGTGAGTAGTAATCGTGACTAAAGATGGCTGTCTCATTTTTAGTTATAAAGGTTTGTGTTGAGTTTTTGCCTTATAGGAGTTTCTTGGTTCCTGAGGAGCATCTATGTTTTCATAATCAGTGTTTGGAATTGACGACCACATTTACTATTAAATTGTCAGGTACATAAAACATCAGACAGAAGTGGACTGAATGCTACCTGTATGGACAGGTAACTAAAGTTATTCCTAATTTCTAAATTCTGATTGCCTTCACTAATATATCTGACAGATAACGCTAGTAAACATCAATACGTTTTTTAGTATTGCATTGTTAAAGTAGGCCTAATAGTTCACCCAAAAATTGAAAATTATATTTTTGTCCTTTCAATCCATTTATTTATTTGTTTGTATTTATTTATGCTTGGAAGAACATTAGCTCGCTGAGACATTTTTTAAAAATTGTGTTTTTCAGGAATGAAGTTCAGTTTTAGGTGAATCATCACTTTATGGATTTAAAGATTTTATTTTTGCAATCTATGTTTTTAAAACCTTTGAGGTCTTGCTCTTCTTTTTCCATGAAGCAAGAGAGGTTGTAAACCCTGACTGACAGCAACACATTGACATTAGTTTCAGTGATTGACAGCAAAGACCATGCTTCTATGATTCCCATCATTTACACTGACAACCAGTTACCATTTGGGGTTCAGTTCATACAGCACATACTTTTGTTGTCAATCCTTTTTTTATATGAACAGACTCCAAAACAGGACTGAGCGCCACACACCTAATTACGATAACTAATGATAAAGATGTCGTTTTAAAAATCTTTCTAAATTTAAAAGAATAGCGTCCACAGCTATAATGATTTTTCAGCTGATGAACGATAAAAACATAGGTTAGACGCCATATTGAAAACGAGGTGAAAACGACCCTGTTGAAAAAAACAGCATATGCTGGTTAGGTATGTTTTGACGCTGGGATGCTGGTTTAAGCTGGTCCTTTGCTGGTTTATGCTGATCCTTTGCTGGTTTAAACTGGTCCGTTGCTGGTTTAAGCTGGTCCTTTGCTGGTTTATGCTGGTTCTTTGCTGGTTTAAACTGGTCCTTTGCTGGTTTATGCTGGTCCTTTGCTGGTTTAAGCTGGTTTATGCTAGTCCTTTGCTAGTTTAAACTGGTCCTTTGCTGGTTTAGACTGGTCCGTTGCTGGTTTATGCTGGTCTTTTGCTGGTTTAAACTGGTCCTTTGCTGGTTTATGCTGGTCCCTTTGCCAGCACATGACCAGCATAAACCAGCAACGGACCAGTTTAAACCAGCAAAAGACCAGCATAAACCAGTAACGGACCAGTCTAAACCAGCAACGGACCAGTTTAAACCAGCAAAAGACCAGCATAAACCAGTAACGGACCAGTCTAAACCAGCAACGGACCAGTTTAAACCAGCAAAAGACCAGCATAAACCAGTAACGGACCAGTCTAAACCAGCAACGGACCAGTTTAAACCAGCAAAAGACCAGCATAAACCAGTAACGGACCAGTCTAAACCAGCAACGGACCAGTTTAAACCAGCAAAAGACCAGCATAAACTGGTCCTTTGCTGGTTTATGCTGATCCTTTGCTGGTTTAAGCTGGTTTATGCTAGTCCTTTGCTAGTTTAAACTGGTCCTTTGCTGGTTTAAACTGGTCCGTTGCTGGTTTATGCTGGTCATGTGCTGGCAAAGGGACCAGCATAAACCAGCAAAAGGACTAGCTTAAACCAGCATCCAAGCATCAAAACATAGCCTACCTAGCCAGCATATGCTGTTTTTTTCAACAGGCGAGGCTTTGAGGGATAGGCCTAGCCTACTGTATAAAAAATCCTAGAGCACATACTCTTCACAACTCACAAGTTTCAAAATTGTTTTATGCAGTTTTCGTCTACTGAAAGTTTTTTTTCTTTCTTCCTGAAAGACGTTTGGTCAGCTGAACGATTTTGTGCATTGGTATGGACGCTAGTTGACTTTCTTTGCATTCTTTAACCAGTAATCTGCAATCGACCGCAGTAGATTTCGGTTTTCAGTGTGTTTAAGTGTGCAATTTAAAGAGAAAAGGAAAAATTAAAGTGGATGGTTCAAGCAGAGATAATTGAACTTTGTTTCCTCATGCAGACAGACCAACAACTGGCCTACGCTAAATGGATTATGGGAGATTTGATACAAACTCTGGGGATAATTCAGGAGCCAGTTAAAACATTGTTCCCTGACATCTTTCCCACAGAGGTTTGTGGCTTTAATTTGTTGTTTTCTCTCTGAAGTCTGTGTCTTCTCTCAGCATGCTAAGTGATGATTTGTTTCTGCGCCAGAATGTGTTTTGAAGATCGCATACGGCATTTTTTTTGTTCCACATCTGTGACACTCACGTTCAGGTCGTGCTGATTGTTTTCATATGTGAGGGAAGCGGGAAATTTCCTGACCCCGACCAGGGTGTAGATCGTTCTGCTTATCCAAACAAACCGCGTCTCCTCTTTGCAAATTGCAACTGTAATTACAGCGGAAGAGATAACAAATCTGAGCTTCTATAAATCCTGACGTTTGCATGTTAGAGGGCCACAGGAAAAGTGTTTAATCCGATGGGGATTTCCACTTAATGCAACGGGAACTCCACTGCCATGTTGCTGACTTCCGCTTAACCGAAAAGAGCAAGATGGCAAAAGATGTCAGTTTCGAAACGCTGCTATTTATAGCATCTCAACTTCATGAGGATTAAGGTTGGATATTTAATTAAAGTTCAGTGCCTTGCTGCTTCCCTCTGAGTCAGTGTTTGCTAGGTCAACAGAAGGCTAGAAGAGATTATGGAAACCATTATCAGAGCACAGAATCTTGATATTTACTTTTATTAACATCCTCCTTCAAAATCCCACCACGTTGCAATTTATTGCCCCAGAATATCTCCTGGTTTCGTTGGAGGATGTGGGTCAAAGTGGAAATGAATGTCAAAAAATGCAATAATAAAAGTATTGAGATGTTTTTTTTTCTCTCACTGCCTTTTGAAAGATGATTGCTCATTTTTCTTTGAGAGTGTTTTTGTTACATACACTGGAAAATGGCTAGTAAGAAACTGCTAGTAAATTTCACAAATAATTACAAAGAAATGCAATTATCATTGAATTTAATGAGAAATTTTGAAGTAGAAAGACTCAAATAGTATTTTCTTGTCTAACATACTCCATTAATCCTTATTTTATGTATTTATTTACTCATTTTTACAGTATATGGTTCAATGTGGATTCACACATTCCCCAAATAAAGAGGTTTTGATTTTAAACTATATCATTTTGGGGGGAAGAATCAAAGCACAGAATAGTTTAACTCTGCAGGGAAACCTTGCTATAATACACAATGTTAATGTTTTGTGTAAAATTTCAATATTATAGTCTAAAACCTCTTAATCTTTGTGTTTAACTTGTCAGTCATTGCTACTGGTTGGGAAGGTTTCTAGAAAGAAATGTATTCAGACATATGAAAGGATGAGGATGTTTTAAATAACGTGTAAATGGCACGTTAAAAGTGGCTGATGGGAACCTTTCATAATAAAGATCACTTTGATCTGTCTGTTTTTGTGCACCCTTGTGCATGAAACATTTGCATTTATGTTCAGTCAGCAGATGGCACATCAAACAAAGAACGTAAGAGGAAAATGGAAAAGCATTAAGAGAAGTGGATCTTCACAGAGGAAAAAAATGATTAAAGAGCACAAAAAAACAAATTGTCAAATGCTACTATATTTATACAAATGAAAGCTCTAGTGAACCTTGCTGGACATACAGTACTTGTATGCTTTTATGAGTTCATGTTGCTAGTGCATCATAAATTATGTTTATCTATGTGACAACTTGCCCCATTTAGTGTGGCAACATGTCCTGGTCCTTGATTGATTGATTGTAGTCGAGGTTTATACCAAAGTAACCATATATATATATATTGGTACACTGTAATGGTGACATAGTTTTGAAAGGAAACATTAACTTTGTTTTAACTTACACTACCTTTGACTCTTCTTATGGATTTGAGAGCAAGGAGAGATGCCGCAAAAGAAATGCATCATAATGACATTTAAACAAAAGCAATCCATTAAAGCAAATGGGAACAAGAGATGAGAAAAATATGCACGTTTACATGTCAAGCTATTGCATAACTGTCATCCTTGAAAATGAATTGCAAGAGGTGCAGTTTTTAGTCTGTAAACAAATACTTGTGTTCCTCTGTGAAACACTGTCAGATGACTCTGTGTGCAATTGCTGGAAAAGAAATGTTCATTGAGAGCAATATTCCTTTGTGTTGTAATTGAACTCAGGCTTTTAAAGGAGTGACTTCATAATATACACACGACATTTGCTTATATACAGTAATACACTGTAAAATTTACGGTAAAAAACTGGCAGCTGTGGTTGCCGCAATTTTAGCGTAAAAAATACGGTAGCAACGTTTTACGGTTTTAGCTTAAATTTACAGTTAAATACCGTAATTTCATTAACTGATCAAATGTTAATATACCAACCTATTGAAGTACTGAAATCTGTTTTGTACCTTTGTAATACACTGATAACCACCAGATGCAGGGGGTGATGAGAAAGTCACATGATGAACCAAAGCCCATCACAAGCAGCTTTTAAATAATAACATATATAGAAGGTGCACAGTGTCATTCACACAAACACCAAACACCATCATGGTAACACACATGAAACTGAAATAATGCAATAAACATTCATTTAACAACATTAGGTGTAACACACAACCCTAATATACAAAACTGATATGAAAAAACTAAGAAGAAACAGTTATTTCAACAAAAAAACTTAGAAATGTAATGCAGGGAATTCTGGGAATGTCAATTTACGGTTATTCACTGTAAATTATACTTTTTCACTTCCAAAAACGGTATACTACCATAAAATTGATGTCCAATACATGTAATGTCCAATACAGTTTTTCACCGTATATAGTAGGAGAATTTACCATTAACCATTTAACAGGTTTTTACTGTAGCATTTTTACAGTCTTTTACCGTTAAATTCATGGTCATTTTTTACAGTGTACATTATAAACCTTGTCCTGCATAATTAAGAATAGTTGCATATGTAATTGAACTGCTGGTGTGAGACTCCAAGTTGATAGCAATGCAGAATAATCCAGTATCCCTACAGCCTCAAGTGCTTCCCATCTGCATTCATTTTACCTCTCGCAGGCAGCTTATACAAGCACACGAAAACCATTTACAAAAGTAAATTAATGCTTTAAGCGATTGCAATTTCAAATGAATTAACCAGTGACCAATAGGAAGCAACAGTGACAATATTGTTGTGGCAGGCGTATTAGATTTATTTAGTGCATTTGTGTGTGAGAGGAATGGCTGGAGGAGAAAGAGGATGTTGTTACCAGTTTTGACATATTTGTGTAAAATATAATCAGAAATCTGTGGCATCTCTGCTCAATTAAATCTAAGACTTAATCAGAAGTTAATCATAAATGTAGCTACTAAAATTAAGTGAGGATCATGCTTTAAATTTTTTTATAGAAAATAAACTTCAATCAAGATGCATTTATATTATTCAAACACAGCATTCAATCAAAACATCTCTGTTTACCAAAGCTGCATTTATTTGACAAAAGATACAGTAAAACAGTAATATAGTGAAATATTATATTATATATATATATAAATATATATATATAAATATTATATATATTTTTCTCTATACAGCACATTAAAAAAAAATTGTTATATTTGTTTCCAAGTCAGAAATGCATTTATCATTAATGTACTATAGCAGTCCTATCGTCAAATGCATTCAGCATAATGCAACAAATAACTACACACATACTGTCCAGTATTATTCTGTTGTTACTGTCTATACTAAAAGCGTCCATTAACACACAGATATAGTTCCCTAATTAAGAGCACTTGCACCCTCCAAACATACAATAAGCATCTGGCATTGTTCACCCTCTCTCTCAGTATTGATCAGTCCTTTTCTCCAAGTGATGCTAATGGATTTTCTTTCTTTTTAAGTCTGCTTAATGGCAACCTCCATTCACAGAGCTCCATCTCATGGTAAATCAGGACAGTTTCTCATGCTGAAGCATCTATTATTTTGGATGTTTGGGTGAGTAGAAATGGACCACTTTTTTATTAAAATGCAAATGCTTTTGGTTTATGGATTTTCGTCAAGTAATGCAGTGATTTCATATACCTTAAATGCTGGTCCTTTTCAGCAGCAAAATAAATCAGAACACAACTGGAGCAAAATATTAGATCTGGGAGAAAAGTTGCTCTTTCATTAACATTAGACTTGATTAATTTTTGGATTTCAAACGTTATTTTGTCATATTTCAAGTATGTATCAACTTTGTTTCAGGTGTTTCTCCAAAATTCTCTGGGAGAATTAGAAATATAATATTGCACAAATACAAACAGAAATAATAAATTAAGGATAAAGAGTCAAAAAACGTGTTTGGACACACACACTCACACGCATACATACACACATACATACTTCTGTTTGGTGACCTTGGAAACTTGCAAATATGAGCATGTTTATTAAGTTATTAAAAAGTCTCTTTTTTCTTCTCCTATACTGGCCATGAATCTGAAACACCCTGTTCCATTCAGCTCTTGTGTTCCTTGAGTGCTCCAGCTTTAATGTCAGATGTCATGTTGATAAGACTTATCTCTAAAGTGCTTCTGTCAGTGGCTGTTGCTCCAGTCACATTCTGGATGCTATTTTCCTTTGCATTTATTAAATTAAAGCAGATATGACTGGTGTTGTGGTGTGGTTGAACAGTTCACGTCACTTCTTTGGCTGGAGGCAATAAATATGTACTAAACAACTTCAGAAGAAATTTACCATTGTAGATTTGAGCCTCGACTTCGGCATCAGTAAAATGAAAATAAAATGCACGCATTTACGTGCAATAATGCATTTTGGGGTAATTAATTGTTAAGTATTTCTGTAACTCTATACATATTGTTACAAAAAGGGCTCAGTAGAAACCCACCTCTCCCATGCAGAGACAGAGAGTGCAGAAAGGGAAGAGGAGGTGCAAAGACAGGAAATTAGGATCAGGAAATTAGCATTCAGAAATTGAAAGGGGAAGGTGCACACACACAGACAGGCATAGCAGGTACACATCTGAAAATTTTTTGTGTAATTCTATATATATGAACATAATACTTTCTATACCTGTTACAGATGAATGATACCATTACCACATCTTTTTCTCACCTCTTCCTATGATTTATGGGTCAGTTTAGTAAATCCTTTGGCAAATTTGTTTGATATCTTTGCCTTTTCATGCACAAAAAGCTGCATCATTGGTGTTGACTCAGCAGACACACACACACACACATCTATTACCAAGGTGACTCTGTGCTTTAGGGGCTTGTATCAGTGTCCACTGAGCAGTAATGAAGGCCATAACTCCAAATTACCCCCAAAGGTCATCTGTCTGGCAGGCGGCTGGAGTTCTGCAGTGTTGCGTTCACAGACAAAAGCTCTTCTCCATGTCCACTGGTCAATAACGAGTCAATTCTGTGACAATGTCTAAACCATTCAGCGTGTTAAGAAAATATTATTGCTTTTTACACTTGAAATATTTAATCCTGGGTCACTCCATGGCAAAGCGAATGCTGGGTTATCTTTTCACATATCACACTGCTCGTAATTTACCCGAGGTTAACATTTAATCCTGGATATTGATAAGCTGAAGTTTCACAGTGTACATTCCCAAACCCTGGGTCAGTGTTCTTATTTGCATATTTGCATGTCAATAGGGGTTTTCTAAACCCCACTTTTACCCAAACAAGTACTAAAGTACTGGGTGATTCTATAATTGCAGGTACATTTGGTGTCCAAAGTCATTATTTTTTCTGCTTTTTTCAAATGGTTATATATTTTTATATTTTAATAATTTGTTACTCATTGTCATGGATCACAAAATGTTACAGGCCAATACAATATAATATTTTCTGTAAAAAGTGTCCGTGCATTTGTTCCATCTTGTTTAATTGTGTAATCAAAATATTATATTTTACTTTTCTTTTGGTAACATTTAATTTATGTTATTTATAAAAGCCTAAATAGATATTTTCCTAATTCTACAACATTAAATTAAATAAAAAAATTAATTTTGTCTTATAAAAATGTGTGTCATTGCATTAACTCTGTTACCGTACCATACTCTGCTTTTAAATTAGTGGAATTATCTCCCACAACTATGTAACATATAGGAAATTATGTCACTTTCCCTCACTGACAAGATCTGAAGCACTGAAAAGTCTGTGTGCTCTCTCTGAGAAAATATTTTAATCTAAAAAGTTCTTACACCAAGCTTTATATTGTAATGTCAAAACTGTTACCTTGGGTTGTTACCTTCTCTCTGAGAAAATATTTTAATCTAAAAAGTTCTTACACCAAGCTTTATATTGTAATGTCAAAACTGTTACACACATTGGGTTATTTAAAGGTATTTTTAATCATGATTTCATTAGTGCCATGTGGTCTTAGCATTTATAATAGCAAGTGGAGTTTTTGGCAAAAAATTTAAAATTGTCAGTTCTGTTACTCTACCAATGTACAGTAACAAGTACGTAACAGAATTGACAGTCCACCAGTCAATTCTGTTACTTTACGATTCAATTATGTAAAGGGTCAACTCTGTTTAAGAACTATTTTCACAAAAACAAAAAAACTTTTTTAGCTGTCCAAGTGGACGGTTCTGTGAAAACATGGCTGTTTTTTTAAATTATTATTATTATTTTTAAGGTATGCATAGGTGAAATATTATCTCAGTTTCATGTGTTGGAATGTAAGGACTGTTTGTCTAATAAAACAAGAAGGATTTTTTCCTGTTACGACTTGTTATTTCTACACATTTTCTAATTTGTCTGTAACAGTTGTCAAATAATAAGCCTACTATAAATATATTTTTTTTCATAAAAAAAAAGGTAGGCTAAGTAACTAGTGTTTGGCAAGTACAGAATTATTCAAATTGAATATGTTTTCAATAAGATATTGGAAATCATTTTTGTTAGGCCTAGTTAAAAATAAAAAAAATTTACTTTTTGAAATGCCAAATGTATCTCCAATTATAGAATCACCCTAATACATTTTTTGGAATTACGTAATCCATATTACATGTAATCAGTTAATACTTATTACTGTCACGCTACGGTGGAATGAAACACAAACAGTCTTTAATAAATTCAGACAAGGGTAAATCCAGAACAGAACAGGCAGGAGCACACATAGAGACGTAGTAGCCCGGACGACAAACAGTGAACTGAACACAACTTAAATAGGAGGACTGATGAGGGTAATTAATGATGACACACACCTGAGGCGGGGATTCGGAAGGCCGCCGTGGAGCCGGAGCAACAGAGGACCAAGGTGGAGCCTGACAGAGCCGAAGGGACGAGGTGTAGCCGGAGGAGTGGAGTCCCGAGGCGGCGGATGGTCGACAACAGACCAAGGCGGAGCCCGACGGAGCTGGTGGACTGGCGGGCCACGGTGGAGAGGAGGGAGCTAGGAGCCATGGTGGAGCCGCTGGGTCGAAGGGCCGAGGCAGAGTCCAGGACTCGGAGGCCGGAGGCGGAGACAAGGGATCCTCCAGCCATGACGCCGATGGAGACTGACAGACCCATGGCAATCCCACCACACAGATGCTGAGCTGAGGGTGAGCAGAGGGGCTGCCAGGAGACAGCAGAGGAGATGGTGAGGACTGGTACAGAGGTGGTGGGAGAGGGAGGCTGTCCGGGACTTCAGGATGCTCAGGGGGATTAGGGACGGTGTGTGCTGCCCACACACACCACAAGGCCACTCCCAACACCGGGAGTGCCAGTGACAGGGGAACGACCTCCGTGGTCGTTTCAGGGCAGGCAGACAGTTCAGCGCAGATGAATAATTCAGGGCAGGCAGATAGTTCAGGGCAGACTGACAGTTCAGATGATGGTGGGAGGAGAATGGGCACAACCTCAGTTTTCATGACGGAAAGACAGGTAATTCACAACAGGCTGACAGTTCAGGACAGACAGTTCAGGGTAGACAGATAATTCAGGGCAGACAGATAATTCAGATGAAGGCGGGAGAAGAGGGGGTATGTCTGCATAAATATCCAAATCAGATTCCACTGAGCTCGGCTCACCCTCAGCCATGGTGCAGTGGGCGGAGCTTCCCTCCGTGCTCTCGCTGTCCATGACACTCTCCCCCGTGGCGAGCTCTGTAGCCGGCTCTCGCACCTGGTCTGACCTGTTGGGCTCTAGCTCCTCAGTACTGTCGCTCCATTTGGCGATGGCTCGTCAGTCATGGCGGGCTCTGGCTCGCCGTCAGCAGTGGGCTTAGGCTCTTGCTCTTCTAGGTCTATTTCTTGCTTAGGCTATTTCTCTTCTGGGTCTGGTCTTCTGTCACGCTACGGTGGAATGAAATGCACAAGGAAGATGATGAGCAATGTAAACAGTCTTTAATAAATCCACACATGGGTAAATCCAGGACAGAACAGGCAGGAGCACACGTAGGGGCGTAGTAAACCGGACTATAAACAGTGAGCTGAACACAACTTAAATAGGAGGACTGCTGAGGGTAATTAATGACACAATAGCCCTATTCAAACGGTAATTGTTTCTCAGGGGGACGTAAATGATTTTCACCGTTTACAGGGGGTAGTTGGTGATGTTAATGCCATCCGAATCCAGGATGTAGGTGTTTTTCTCTCACCACCCCCGTAAAAATCCCCGGCTGAATTACCTACTGTTTTTTGACAAACACCAAGGTCGTGTGGTAGTTTAATTGCCGTCCAAAATCCACATCTCTGAGTTTACGAGAAGAAATTGATTCAAAATTCAGTGTTTAAACCCTTTTTGAACACTCCCGAACACCATAAGGTAACGTTGTAACCTACTTCAGTATAATTTGCATACATATTTATTTCTGAAATGCTGGAAAGTATTTAAAATAACAATACTTCATAACTGCTCCACCAGCGACTGGGAGCAGAAAGAGAAGAAAAGCATGTAAGCATTCGAAAAGGGTCTTTATTATGGCAGCAGCAGGTATGCAATACAATTTTAAAATGTGTATTATAAACAGATATATATCGCGTCTGCTGTAAAAATAGCGCGTCTATTTTCCTATTTTTAAACGGGAAATTTAAATAATCAAATAATAAATAGGATTATATATTATAAAATATGCTTGAAATAATAAGAATACATTTTACATAAGTATTTTTAAATACATTTTACACAATAATAAGAATAAATTTGTAAATAAAATTAATTGTATTTACAGCAGACAATCATGTGACTGGCCATGTGAGCAGCGCGGTCATCACAGAACTCGCTCCTCCACTGTGAATAGATCGCCATCCGAATCCATGACTGAGGTGATTTGTAAATTTATTTTTACAGATGTCCATATGAGAAACAATTACCGTCCGAATCGTGAAACCAATGACAATAATCAGACGGAGACAGAAACTAGGTCAAACAGAGGAAGACAACACAACAAACCAGTGGCGGGCCGTGCATTTTACACTAGGCCTTCAGTGGCGTCCTACATGAATTAATCGGGTGCTGTCCCAGTGACATGCTGTTGTATTTCTCTCTTTCTCTTTCTTTCTCTTTTTCTTTCTCTTTGTTTCTTTCTCTCTTTCTTCTGTTTTATAATCATATATAATAATATAAGCATAAAGCATATAAAGCAAAAAAGGTACGATTAAAAATAAAACCTGTCAATTAGACAAGGGAAAAAACAGGTATAACACTAGACATTCCGTCCCCCCCACTTTTGAAATGATGGCTACGCCCCTGCATGATTACTACTGATGACACTGAAACCTAAAATATAATAAGAACGTTAAGCTGGGGTTTAGGAATTAAGTGCGAAACGTTGGCTTATGAATATCCAAAATTATTGTTAACCCAGGGTAAATTATGAGTGTTTTAAATGTCATGCAAGATAACCCTGGATTTCTTTTACAAGGGGTTTATAATGACATAGGGTTAATACATTTTTCAAGTGTGAAAAATAGTGTCATTGACTGGACGAACGCAGCATGCGACCGGTTTACATAACGGCTCATTGCGCATTCACATATTGCCAACAACGGCAGGCTACGATCTCATGTTTTTGTCCTGAATGGACTTGTAATTATTATAAAAGGTAAGAATAAAATGTTACATTCTCCACTCCAATTGATGCGTTTTCCGTCGACTTTTGACATTTTCCCCTCAAACGATGAAATGACTGTTTACACAACTCCGATATTTCCTTGACGGTCAAACGTGGTTGTGGCTAGAAGGGATACAGCTAAAACCGGAAGCTAACAATAAAGTTTTAAGTTATAAATTAAAAAAAGTTTTCTACCTAATAGATTGTGTTTTATTAACGTCTACACCTACCCCAACCCTAAACCTGCCCTTACAATAAGTTGACAAAACTTAAGATGACAAAATAACAGGTTGACAAAAATTATGCTATATTGATTTGCGCATGCCCAGACAAATCTGTATACCATAGCCTTAACCGTCCATCATGAATATGGCGCAGCAAATGGGTGTCTGTTGCTAATTATCTAACATTTTCACACTGTACAAGTTAGGTATTGCAGTGGTTTCATAACTACAGGTAAAAGCGTTGCTACCCCGCTAATAAATTAGACATGTAAACATTCCTTTACCTCGGGTTAAAAGCAGGGTTTAGAACGACGATAACCCTTATCTGACTGCACTTAGCCAGGCCGGTAACCCAGTGCTGGGTTTCAAGCTCTTTATGAGGTACTTTTACCACAGAGCGTATTTTATTAAAGGTGACACTCCATGAATATTAATAAAATGGTGAGGATGTGATTTTGGCAGAACCAGAGTAAGAGAGAAATGGGATAGGAGGAAAGGCAGATAAAATGAAGGATGATGTATTACACAGTGCCAGTGTCCATTCACTGCCAGGCACGGAGAGAGGCCGGACCGCCCCACCCTCCCATTTATCCCGATTGAAATCCCTCCACCTTCCCTGTCCTTTTATCTGTCACCTCTACTCATAGCACTGGGCTCAGAATGCTAATGTGATCTGTATTTGGAATGCTGATGTAATCCATATGTTATCTGTTGAAACATTGCAGCATTGTTGTTAAGTAATGCAGTGTAAGCAGTGTCAGAGTCTCCAGGGGCCTCAATAAATCCGCCCCACTGAATCAGCTCTATTCTATTTGGTATTCAGAAGTCAATCTTTTATCTGGAGAAACTGCCATTCATTTTCTCCATAGGCATCTTCTTTAGTAACTTCTTCAGTAACCAGTTTTTAGAGGAATTACTGCATTACAAACTCTGTTTTGAAGCAAAAAAAAGTTTAAGAAAACTTGAGAGAAAGGTCCAAGGTAAAAGACTATGTATTATGGGTAAGTAATTAACTTGTATACCACGGTCTGTCTGAATAGCCCATTTGATTCTGGTTGACTGAAAAATGGACATGTGCGTTAAAACCATTGAATGCACAAGGAGTTCCAATCAGTTTAATCACCATTCTATATTAATGTGTTCCCTTCACTGTAGCTTACACAGATTCAGAGAAACTTAATTAATATGATTCAGGGGTGAACAAAGGCCTCCTCTAGCAAAAATAAATAAATAAAAATATCCATATTCAAAGCGTAATAATCACTTTAATGTAGCTTGCACCAACAGTTGTACACGGAAGCAGCTCCGGGCGGATGACGTATGAGGTCGGCTTTGCGCATGTGCCGCTCAGAAGTGACGCACGCGGAAGCGCAGGGGAGAGATCAAAACAAAACAACGGTCACTTATTAGAAGTACAAAACGAGGATGTGAATGTCGGAGGATTTCGATAAAAGCCAAGAGGACACTGGTTTTCCTTTGCTAAAGTAATGAAACTTTGCTTCCTTTGCTCCTGTTAACAAACATTGGTTTTTACGAGACTCACCGGCGCATGCGCAGCACTGAACTAATACGTCATGCTCCCGGAACTGCTTCTGTGTACAACTGTTGGCGCAAGCTACATTAAAGTGATTTTTAAGTTTTGAATATGGATATTTTTACAAAAAAATACAAAAACGCATCGATTCGCTACAGGAGGACTTTGTTCACCCCCCGGAGCCATGTGAGACACTTTTTTTTATGGATGGGCACTTTTATTTAACTTCTTTTGGACTGATGCATGCAACACCCGCTGAGTGGCATTAAACATCTTGAAAGATCAAAGACAATTTTAATATAACTCCGACTGGATTCATCTGAAAGAAGAAAGTCATATACACCTAGGATGACCTGAGAGTGAGTAATTTATGGGCTAATTTTAATTTTTGGGTGAACTAACCCTTTAAGGCAAGTCATGTCACTCGGCGGCCATCTTTGAAACGCCTCTCGGGCATGCAAGTGCAGCTCCTATCTCTTTGAATGGGGAAACATCAAATTCTCCAAAACAGTTAACTAAGCTTACGATTAAATTTCATATTTGAAATCACCAATGAAATCTGACAACAACTGTCTCCTAAATGTTGTTTATTTTGCTCAAATAGTGTTAAAAAAAAGCTTATTTTTCAGGCTAGATCAGCCAGTGTGCATGCGCAGTCCTAAGCGCAGGTCCCCGAGCGTTGACTGTTTCTATAGCAACCGGGACTTCTAACGGCAGCTGCAGTGACGCGCTGACTTTACCAATTAGCGATTGGCTCTTTCGCTCAGAGGGCGGGGCTTCGTTCGATAGAGCGGCCATATTGAGCGTTGCATTTTTCCCCATTCAAAACTATGGCTGCGTCCGAAAGCCTAGGCAGCTGACTTGCTTGCCTTATGAGGCAATGACTTTGCAGGCAGCGTTTTTGCCCGAAGGCACCTCATGAAACTCATTTCGGACAGGCTTCTGAGGCAGCGTAATGGTTTAATGATCTACAACAAAATAGAATGAGTTTTCATAACTAAACAAATATTTAATTATTATAATACTGATTTCTCGCTAGAAATAACATCAAAAGTGCAAAAAGTTAGTCAGAAACATACATTTACACACAAACTGACCACCAAACCAAACTTTCAGATGCCATCTTAATTTTTTTTATCCCAACCGTCACGGAATGGAACGCACAGGATTGTGGGATATCAAAGGCAGCGAAGGATACATCTATGCTGCCTTCAAAATTCGATTAGAAGAAGGTACCTCCGCAGACAGGAAGTGAAGCAGAATTTGTATTCGGACGTGCCTTGATGCCTTCATGTCTTGAAATGCTGCCTCCGAAGGCAGCATTTTAGAGCTTTCGGACGCAGCGTATATAAGTGACACGTCTTGGCTATTCTATCCACCTTTTTCTTATCGTAAAAATGGGCACGGCCATTTGTAAATTCTATGGGTCTGGCTTCCGGTCTCATCTGCATCCACTCCTTCCAGCTATTTTAGCTGAACAAAATAGTTCGTTTTGCTGCTTGATATTGAAAGTTGGTGTGTCTTATATTATTTTAATGTATTATCTTAATTATGAACACACTGGTTTGTAGTGCAAACAGTTTTACCGTTTACTGCACGTTGTTATTCTCCTCGTTATTTACCTATAGCGGCTAATGAACCGGAAGTCTCACCTATAGGCTTACTTCCGCATTGAAGAAAAAGGTGGATAGTCTTTGATCATATACAACATAAAATCGTCATTTCCCTACAGGTACTGTTTACTAACAAGGTCTACGTTTACATGGACATCAGTAATCTAATTATTTACCTTATTCTGAAAAATATTACGATTAAGGTGTTTACATGAGTTGCTTTTAGAATATTCCTTTCATGTTCCCGTTTTACATGTTATAGTACATAGATAAATTCATGGCACACTTCATTACGTCACCATGTGACGCCATCCGACGTCCCCTCGCTTCCCCTCCAGAATTTCACGTATAAACATATAGTTTGTCTTCGTTATGATGCCATATACAGTTTTGGGTGTTTCATTTTTAATTTACTGAAAGCTTCAAGTGCAGTTAATTATTTGTCATGCTATACATGCAAACAGACGATGGCGTTGTTGAAGCCATTCTGTTGTTTGCCGTCAAACGGTTGACCACTGCCGGATTAAGGTAATCAAAAATATCTGTTTACATGGTAGATTCATAATCAGAGTATTGTCTTAATTGTATTAAAATTGGAGTATTGTTGTCCATGTAAACGTACTGAAGGTGACAGCGCCAACTACTGGCCTGGCATACGTAATACAGCGCTTTTGGCCTTTTTCGCGGATATGTGTAAACGCGAATCATTTTGAAAACGTTGTTATGTATACGTGAAACTTTTTAAAAACGCAAGGGAAAAACTGAGGATGTGATTTTGGCAGAACCAGAGTAAGAGAGAAATGGGATAGGAGGAAAGGCAGATAAAATGAAGGATGATGTATTACACAGTGCCAGTGTCCATTCACTGCCAGGCACGGAGAGAGGCCGGACCGCCCCACCCTCCCATTTATCCCGATTGAAATCCCTCCACCTTCCCTGTCCTTTTATCTGTCACCTCTACTCATAGCACTGGGCTCAGAATGCTAATGTGATCTGTATTTGGAATGCTGATGTAATCCATATGTTATCTGTTGAAACATTGCAGCATTGTTGTTAAGTAATGCAGTGTAAGCAGTGTCAGAGTCTCCAGGGGCCTCAATAAATCCGCCCCACTGAATCAGCTCTATTCTATTTGGTATTCAGAAGTCAATCTTTTATCTGGAGAAACTGCCATTCATTTTCTCCATAGGCATCTTCTTTAGTAACTTCTTCAGTAACCAGTTTTTAGAGGAATTACTGCATTACAAACTCTGTTTTGAAGCAAAAAAAAGTTTAAGAAAACTTGAGAGAAAGGTCCAAGGTAAAAGACTATGTATTATGGGTAAGTAATTAACTTGTATACCACGGTCTGTCTGAATAGCCCATTTGATTCTGGTTGACTGAAAAATGGACATGTGCGTTAAAACCATTGAATGCACAAGGAGTTCCAATCAGTTTAATCACCATTCTATATTAATGTGTTCCCTTCACTGTAGCTTACACAGATTCAGAGAAACTTAATTAATATGATTCAGGGGTGAACAAAGGCCTCCTCTAGCAAAAATAAATAAATAAAAATATCCATATTCAAAGCGTAATAATCACTTTAATGTAGCTTGCACCAACAGTTGTACACGGAAGCAGCTCCGGGCGGATGACGTATGAGGTCGGCTTTGCGCATGTGCCGCTCAGAAGTGACGCACGCGGAAGCGCAGGGGAGAGATCAAAACAAAACAACGGTCACTTATTAGAAGTACAAAACGAGGATGTGAATGTCGGAGGATTTCGATAAAAGCCAAGAGGACACTGGTTTTCCTTTGCTAAAGTAATGAAACTTTGCTTCCTTTGCTCCTGTTAACAAACATTGGTTTTTACGAGACTCACCGGCGCATGCGCAGCACTGAACTAATACGTCATGCTCCCGGAACTGCTTCTGTGTACAACTGTTGGCGCAAGCTACATTAAAGTGATTTTTAAGTTTTGAATATGGATATTTTTACAAAAAAATACAAAAACGCATCGATTCGCTACAGGAGGACTTTGTTCACCCCCCGGAGCCATGTGAGACACTTTTTTTTATGGATGGGCACTTTTATTTAACTTCTTTTGGACTGATGCATGCAACACCCGCTGAGTGGCATTAAACATCTTGAAAGATCAAAGACAATTTTAATATAACTCCGACTGGATTCATCTGAAAGAAGAAAGTCATATACACCTAGGATGACCTGAGAGTGAGTAATTTATGGGCTAATTTTAATTTTTGGGTGAACTAACCCTTTAAGGCAAGTCATGTCACTCGGCGGCCATCTTTGAAACGCCTCTCGGGCATGCAAGTGCAGCTCCTATCTCTTTGAATGGGGAAACATCAAATTCTCCAAAACAGTTAACTAAGCTTACGATTAAATTTCATATTTGAAATCACCAATGAAATCTGACAACAACTGTCTCCTAAATGTTGTTTATTTTGCTCAAATAGTGTTAAAAAAAAGCTTATTTTTCAGGCTAGATCAGCCAGTGTGCATGCGCAGTCCTAAGCGCAGGTCCCCGAGCGTTGACTGTTTCTATAGCAACCGGGACTTCTAACGGCAGCTGCAGTGACGCGCTGACTTTACCAATTAGCGATTGGCTCTTTCGCTCAGAGGGCGGGGCTTCGTTCGATAGAGCGGCCATATTGAGCGTTGCATTTTTCCCCATTCAAAACTATGGCTGCGTCCGAAAGCCTAGGCAGCTGACTTGCTTGCCTTATGAGGCAATGACTTTGCAGGCAGCGTTTTTGCCCGAAGGCACCTCATGAAACTCATTTCGGACAGGCTTCTGAGGCAGCGTAATGGTTTAATGATCTACAACAAAATAGAATGAGTTTTCATAACTAAACAAATATTTAATTATTATAATACTGATTTCTCGCTAGAAATAACATCAAAAGTGCAAAAAGTTAGTCAGAAACATACATTTACACACAAACTGACCACCAAACCAAACTTTCAGATGCCATCTTAATTTTTTTTATCCCAACCGTCACGGAATGGAACGCACAGGATTGTGGGATATCAAAGGCAGCGAAGGATACATCTATGCTGCCTTCAAAATTCGATTAGAAGAAGGTACCTCCGCAGACAGGAAGTGAAGCAGAATTTGTATTCGGACGTGCCTTGATGCCTTCATGTCTTGAAATGCTGCCTCCGAAGGCAGCATTTTAGAGCTTTCGGACGCAGCGTATATAAGTGACACGTCTTGGCTATTCTATCCACCTTTTTCTTATCGTAAAAATGGGCACGGCCATTTGTAAATTCTATGGGTCTGGCTTCCGGTCTCATCTGCATCCACTCCTTCCAGCTATTTTAGCTGAACAAAATAGTTCGTTTTGCTGCTTGATATTGAAAGTTGGTGTGTCTTATATTATTTTAATGTATTATCTTAATTATGAACACACTGGTTTGTAGTGCAAACAGTTTTACCGTTTACTGCACGTTGTTATTCTCCTCGTTATTTACCTATAGCGGCTAATGAACCGGAAGTCTCACCTATAGGCTTACTTCCGCATTGAAGAAAAAGGTGGATAGTCTTTGATCATATACAACATAAAATCGTCATTTCCCTACAGGTACTGTTTACTAACAAGGTCTACGTTTACATGGACATCAGTAATCTAATTATTTACCTTATTCTGAAAAATATTACGATTAAGGTGTTTACATGAGTTGCTTTTAGAATATTCCTTTCATGTTCCCGTTTTACATGTTATAGTACATAGATAAATTCATGGCACACTTCATTACGTCACCATGTGACGCCATCCGACGTCCCCTCGCTTCCCCTCCAGAATTTCACGTATAAACATATAGTTTGTCTTCGTTATGATGCCATATACAGTTTTGGGTGTTTCATTTTTAATTTACTGAAAGCTTCAAGTGCAGTTAATTATTTGTCATGCTATACATGCAAACAGACGATGGCGTTGTTGAAGCCATTCTGTTGTTTGCCGTCAAACGGTTGACCACTGCCGGATTAAGGTAATCAAAAATATCTGTTTACATGGTAGATTCATAATCAGAGTATTGTCTTAATTGTATTAAAATTGGAGTATTGTTGTCCATGTAAACGTACTGAAGGTGACAGCGCCAACTACTGGCCTGGCATACGTAATACAGCGCTTTTGGCCTTTTTCGCGGATATGTGTAAACGCGAATCATTTTGAAAACGTTGTTATGTATACGTGAAACTTTTTAAAAACGCAAGGGAAAAACTTTTCAGTTTTTGATTACATCGTTGTCGTGTAAACGTAGCCGCAGGCTAATGATACACGGGGCATCTTTTTGAGCAATTTTGCTAGGCAATGTTGCCGTCAATGCGCAACCAGGTGAGATACAGGGCCCACAACCAAACTAAGATATCCAGATAGAAATTTGTTACCAATTCTCAATGGGAAAGTGCCCAAGTAACATTGCTCAAAAAATGTTGCCTGGCAAAATTGCTCAACTTCTTTTTGAGAATAGGTAAAACAAATTTCTATCTGGATACTTTAAATTGGTCATGGGCCCTGTGTCTCACCTGGTTGCCCTTTGATTCAACATTGTCCAAAGTTGCCCAGCAACATTGTTCAAAAAGTTGTCCCATGTATCATCAGCCTTAGTCTTAAAGGGAATTGGTTATGTAATCTACTAAATGCAATCTTACCTCACTACTTCATACCAGTGTCTGCTTTAAAGCGTGCAGAATGCTAGAGCTAATGAAAAGTAACTGACGAAAATTACCATCATTTATAGGGATGGGCGATACCACTTATTTTACTTTCAAAGACAAGTATCGTACCAAAATACATCTAGCCAGTTGCATAAACATAGCGACTATGTTAAGACTGCATCTTAAGAACTAGCTTGACTAATTAGCAGTTAGCCAGGAGGTAATACAGTAAGTCTTACTTTTTATTCAAATTGGGCAAATCTACTGTTTTGTAACTGACTTTAAAAAGTTATGACCAATCTTGAAGACTAACTTTTTATGACTAGTCTAAATAGTTTATGCAACCAGCACCTGAACTGAACTTTTAAATTATTATACTAAGAGTAAAATGGGTAATAATACCCACTTAACATATTTGAAAGACATTTTAATTGAAAATTATTAGTTTAGGTTTTTGTTTACACATGGTAAAACTATGGTTACTGTGGTGGTAACCATGGTAAATTTGAGGTTACTACGGTTCTGTTACAAAAACTATAGTTGAACTATGGTCACTGTAGTAAAACTATGATTCATTTTCATTAGGGACTGGCAGTGACAGGCTGGTCTTTTTATTTGGACAGTGTTTGATTTATATTAACAACAATTACAGAACAGAACATGTTCCATTTGAACTTTTAAGGTTCAATTTAAATCAATTTAATTGCATTGTCTATCAATACTTTCGATTCCATGTCAGTGTCAATATACCTATACATAAGCATCCACCCAACCCTAGTCATTTTCAAATTTCAACTTGTTACTACTGTTGAGTGACCATGGTATAAACAGAATAATCACACTTTAATTTATTGCACTTTATTGCCTCCATGTCATGGAGCATGTTTACGTTGTGTTTATTTTGTAAAACTAAATGTGAAAGTTTCTTCTTTCACATTTATTATTAACCACAGACATTATTTGACTGTTCTAGGAAATTTCAGAAGGAACCACCAATGGTTGAAAACACCAATCCTCTTCTGGATTTTAGGACTACAACCAGATCAGCTTTGTTACAAGGTAACTTGCCCTGAAACAACAGTTATGTTCATTATATAGTTATAACTTCAGTCTTTAGAGTTTTGTGAGTGTACAGTACCTCCAGCTTTATTGGTTTAATTAGAATTTGACATTAGCATGTTTCTAAGCTAACAATGCAGTCATATAAGCTTAAAAATAATGTGCAATTACTGATTTGGTATTTGAACATCCTGCATCAAAATGACTAACCACCCACAATCCATAATAACCAAGTGCTAAATGTGCTGAAATAACACTGCACTGTCAGCATCTAATTTAAGTCATTAGCTGCGTCCCAAATCACATACTGTCTAGCAGGTACTACATTTGGTTTGAAACTTACATTGCAACCATTAAAAACTATGTTCTGTATAGTATAAATATGGGTATACATACAACATGTTGTCTCTGTCACATGACCTAACCAGCATCAGTTGTCATTTCACTGCCATTAATACTCATTAATACTTCAAAAACTGGTAGGTCATCCAGTACTTTTTACTTACTGTTTTTCATATACTATGAATTCGGACAGACTACACTTTTTACATAATGTTTTTTGCATACTATATAGTATGGAAGTAGGCATATTCAGACACAGCGAGAATCACTCTTTTAAGCAAACATGCCATTTTTCAACAAATAAGGGTTATTATAGATCATGATTTATTGACAAATGTCAACCTCATTTCCCTGCCACAATTAACACCATGCTATACGGTAAAACTATTTTATTTAAAAGAGATGTTTGTGTGTCTAGTGACCATGGCAGCAGTAATTCATCAAATGATGATTGAGGAAGAAAATTATGAATATAAGATAACAAGGGTTACGAGAAGAGCAGTGTGTACTTGAACAGAGGAAGTTTTTCCTGGTATCGGGGTACATAATCTGCTTTGCAATTATGCTGCTGATGATCTTGAGATGCATGTTACATTTATTGGCAGCACTGGCAGCGTATTATGCTACCAGCATATGATGTCCTGAAATGCTGTCTAGTCTCGATAGGCAGCTCAGGTTTTGGACATTATAAAAATTATCAAACGCTCAGCTATCAGCACTGATGTTGTATAAAGTCATCAGCTGGATTTTGACAGCTTCTGCACTGAAAAAAAAAGAAGAAAAAAAATTGTAAATTTAATTAATAAGGTAAGTGGTTGCAATCAATTTATTTTAGCTACATTTAAATAAACAAATTTAGTTGAATAACTTTCAACATATTTTTTAAATTTAATTTAATGTAGCTAAAATAAATTGTTTGCAACCACTTACCTTAAAAAAAATGTAGTATCATTTTTTTTCAGTGTGTCCTGCCCTGCACTGCACAAAGACAAAAGAACACCCAGGCCTCATTCCTACAAAAAAATGACAGCGACAGCCTAGAAAAAATGGGCACCTCTGTCAATATAATTAACATAAGGTGCTCCTTGACATATTCACCACTGTCTTTAGAAGGATATGACAGACATGTGGCACATGACACTGTAAAGTGATGGTTCTGCCATCATGTCATTCCTATTAAATGTGGATAATTAACTGAAGTCCATGTTTGTTGCTCAGCCTGCTATTAGTTCATTAACCTCACACTATATTTGGAATATAGTTCAGCAGTGATCGACACTTATAGCTGATCTCTGCAGCCCTAATTGCATTTCCAGCAGTGGCAAATAACTCGCCTGTCCTCAGAGAGCGTTTTACAAAGAACCAGAGGCACAAGATTAAGAATGTCTTATAGTCTCTCCATGTAATTCACTTGTTTAGGTTGGGGAACAGGTTTAGTTTATTTGTAGTAAAGAACAATTCTCTTGCACATCTATGACAAATCAGCACAAACCTTCTATATTAACCCCCCAGCAATAAACTTTGCATGATGTAAACAGGTTTGTGAGATAAAGCAATAAGCCACAAGAGACCATAGGGCACAGCCTTCTAAATGAGACACAGCTCATCATGCGTTACTATGATTTCACCATGGTTAAGGGTTGTCGTTAGGCACCATGTGAAGCAGAGCATCCCCTTAACTAGTACAATCACAGGCCTCTCACAACCAACTGCTTTTATAAAGCAGTAGAAATAGCAATAAATAAGTCAATTCATTAAGTGTCTTGACCAAGTGATATAGTTCATTAGCATACCATCTGTTTACGCTTTCCAGATTGAATGTAGAGCTCGAACTAATCTCTTTTATTGCCACAAATGTATTTCTGTGACCTTCATGCAACATTGCCATAGCATGCATAGTTAAAGGGCCAGTAATGTTTTGGGAACATACAGGGGTTTAAGGGATAGTTTCAATGATGAATCACTGATGAACTGACTTTAACTGAAAATTAAGTGTTTATTATTATTCCTATTTAATACTGTAAAGCTGCTTTGACACAATCTGTATTGTTAAAAGCGCTATATAAATAAAGGTGACTTGACTTGACTAGTTTACCCAAAAATGAATATTCTGCCATTATTTATGCACCCTACTGTTATGTCATCTATATGCATTTCTTTTTTCTGTGTGAAACACAAAAGACGACATTGTGAAGAAGTGCTGAGGTTCAAACAACATTGAACCAATTGACTTTCAATTTTAAACACAATAAAAAAAAAAAAAAGATTTTATGCCATGTAATTCAATGGTTTGTAATGTTTTATTATTATTAACATTAATATTTTGAATTTGGTTTTATGTTTCCATTTTCATTTTTTTTCTTATTTTAATTAGTTTTTTTTTTCAAAACATATTCTTATTTAGTTTTAATTTCAGTGTTAGTTGTAACTTTAGTAATTCAACATGTTTTATTTGCGTTAGTTGGATAGCAACATTTCTAATTTTTGTTTAAGATTTTCATCTAATATTCATATTTAATTTTTTTCTATTTCAATGGAATTTCAATTAATGAAAATCATTTTTGATAGTTTGTTTTATTTAACAATAACAGCACTGATACAGGTTGGCATTTCTATTAGATTTTTTATATTTCTATTTAGATTTTATTTGTATTTCCGTTTTAATTGTAGTAATTTTAGTACTTATTTTATTTCAGGTTGCCATTTTTTAAGTTTAAGTTTTTCTTGTAATATTTATATTTTATTTCATTTCAGCATTATTTCAGTTAATGAAAACTATTTTTAATCGTTTTTTTATTTAACAATAACATACAGGTTGGGAGCGTCATGTGTCGATGCCGGTATTCTTATACCACCCCAGATCTTTAACTGCTATCAGCACTACCCAGTTCAGTAAATAAGACTTATTCAACACTTTTGTTAAATATCTATTTCTGTCATGTCCTGAAAAACTCTTCCTCACTAAGGCGTTCACTGCATAAGTAAACACTCCCTTTCCCCAGTCCTGCAGTGGTTTGTCAACCTAGCGATGAACTCTGCACCTCTCGTCCTTCACACCCACACACTCAGAATAAGGCTGTATGACCACGTTTACACCGCGTAAGACACACGCAGACTGCTCAAAGGTGTAGTGTGGATTAATGCTCACTCAGTAATGTTAGTAGCACTGATCTGATCTGATCGTAATCGCATTTGGCATGTGTGAAATTTCAGTTGCCTGGTTAACCGCCCACATAGTCTCTCCCAAATGATTGGTCATGGAGCATGTATGAAAAACACTGCCTGTGGAAAAACAACAAACAAGGCATGAGATTCAGCAGCTTTTATATTTCAGTCTTTATTGTGGGAAGAATCTAAAACTGAGCTGAAATAAATAAATGCATTAATTTAAATAAATTAGCTGATAAGGCAAGCATCACTATTACTGTTGCTGATATGGATTTGTTTGTTTCTTATTTTTTCCCTTGCTTTCTTTACAGTACAGTACAGTGACTACAGCCTGAAAGGACATCATCAATATTAATGTTGTTTTAGTAACAGGGTGCCATTGTTAAATTATTGCTCTGATGAACTTGCACTGTAGTGGGAAGTTGTTGACTTTTACAGTTGATTTGGTTTTGGCCCTCTGCTGTGCATTAAATTACCTGTTAACAGATTTTTTTTAAATCAGCAATGATAAATGGTGTCTTTTATTCAGCAAGGATGGATTAAATTGATCAAAAGTGACATTAAAGGATAATGTTACAAAATATTTCTATTTCAAATAAATGCTGTTCTTTTGAACATTCTATTCATCAGAGAATCCTGAAAAAAAAGTTTCCACAAAAATATTCAGCAGCACAAATGTTTACAACATCGATAATGAGAAATGTTTCTTGAACAGCAAATCAGAATAATTAGAATAGAATAATTTCTGAAGGATCATGTGACTCTGAAGACTGGAGAAATGATGCTGAAAATTCACAGGAATAAATTACATTTTAAAAATAGATTCATATAGGAAACAGTTATTTTAAATTGTATTAATATTTCACTAAATTAATGTTACTTTTGATCAAATAAATGCAGCCATGGTGAGCATAAGAGACCAAAAAAATCTTACTAACTTCAAACCTTTAAACAGAAGTGTATGTGTTTCACTTGGTGAGTAAATTATAAGTTTTTAATGTTTTAGTAAACCATTTTCTAAAACATTCATGAGATGCATTGCCGTTCTACAAGATACTGACACCTGGGAATATACAGCATCCCTCAGATCCAGACTATGTGATCATTTATCTGCCAGGTTATTTATAGACACTGATTCAGGGTTTCCAAAATAAGACGGTACGGGTTGATAAAACACTATCATTACACTAAAATAAGTACTGTGGCAGTTTGTGATGGTAACAGCATGGTATTTTGTTTTTGTTGAGTTTTTTCCCATGGAACTGAATGATGCATTTAGTCATGTATTGTGGTATTTACATTACATAGTATTCCAAATTCCTTCAAATGAATAAGGAAATTCCATGGTACTTTGTGTTAGTGATCTAGCGTTGTCTTATGTGAAAATGTCTATGAAACTGTAGAAGTGGAACGCAGTGGTGTCATTTTGATCTTCTCAGATAACATTCCCATAAAATACTCTGGTATTATGTGACATTATTGATGTGGATCTATTTCCAGTGATGAAAGAAACGATTCGCTGCTGCAGCAGTAAATATTGATTTGGCCACATGGAGGAATGTATGACACCAGAATGACCCCTGAACTGAGACCACATTTTTAATGACGTTATTCACCGCAGGACTCTAAGAGAAACAGCCAGTGTGCAAACAGAGAAAAACACTGGATCCTTTGAATGCAGAGAGACATCTTTTGTAGTTAATGGTCAGCCAGAGTGGAGTATCTGTACAGTAAATTAGATGTCTTGCCTTCTATCCATAACTGGTTTTTCTTTGAAAATGCAAGGGCATACTGAATCAAATGACAAAATAGTCTCCTTAATTAAATGTCTTTTGAAAGTTTCTAAGTGTATTCATAAGCATTTCCTTGATCGACCCACAATAATGAAGGTGACATCCTCACACAAGGCCTTGAAGCTGTGCTTAAAGCTCTGAAACACTCTTTGAAAATGTTGAATACTTCTGTCTCCATGTCCAATCGAGTGCTTTCCTTTAGCCAGCACATTCAAGACTTTCAGGTCGGGCCTCCAATTAAACCGTGTGCAACTTGGCTTGACACTTTTCTGAAAGGTGTCGTAACACTTTTTGTGCTATCTTTGATTTGTTAGATCAGCTGGAAAAGTGTGATTTGCTCCTAGCTTACGCGAACAAGAACAAGAGGCGCTTTATGGATTTTGGCTTCTTCTTAGGGATGAGTTTACAGACTTTTTCATTGTAAACCTTAAATTGAATATACTAAAAACATTTGAGGAAACATGTTCCTCAACATTTAGGGTGTTTTGTGTCATCAGATTCACCTAAACATTTAAAGGAGACATATAATGCTCCTTTTTACAATATGTAATATAAGTCTCTGGTGTCCCCAAAATGTGTCTGAAGTTTCAGCTCAAAATACTCCACAGATCATTTATTATATCATTTTGAAAATGCCTATTTTGATTGGAAGCAGAAACACGCTGTTTTTTGGGCCGGTTTCTTTAAACGCAAATGAGCTGCTGCTCCCCGCCCCCTTTTCCAGAATAGAGCTGTGCCTTTACAGCTGGTACCTGCTAAAAACATCTGTTTTGGTTCTGATTATCATGTTTATCGTGCTGAAATCATGCGTTTTAAAACGCATGTTTTCTGAGTGCACACATCCGAAGCACACGGACAGAAAGCGGCCACCACACAGCATGCGAGTACTAAACTAAGTTCTCATTCACACACAAGTTTACGTTAAAAACTCACACGAGTTACAAAAACAGTCGGTTATGTCTATGAAGGTAAACAGCTGGGAAATCTGTGTGGCAGGAGCAATAGACAGTAAATAAATCAATAAATCCACTGCTCTCTTATCTCCTCTGAGGCTGGCCTGTCTCTTTAAATGCAAATGAGCTGCTGCTCCCCGCCCCCTTTTCCAGAATAGAGCTGTGCCTTTACAGCTGGTACCTGCTAAAAACATCTGTTTTGGTTCTGATTATCATGTTTATCGTGCTGAAATCATGCGTTTTAAAACGCATGTTTTCTGAGTGCACACATCTGAAGCACACGGACAGAAAGCGGCCACCACACAGCATGCGAGTACTAAACTAAGTTCTCATTCACACACAAGTTTACGTTAAAAACTCACACGAGTTACAAAAACAGTCGGTTATGTCTATGAAGGTAAACAGCTGGGAAATCTGTGTGGCAGGAGCAATAGACAGTAAATAAATCAATAAATCCACTGCTCTCTTATCTCCTCTGAGGCTGGGACTCTAAATAGTGTTCTGTGCTCATCTGTGCAGCCAAAGACAGAACAGTTAGCGTGTTTTGCTCAAACTTTCTCCATGGCATCAGAACTGGTACACCGTTGTCGCTTGCGAAATCAAAATGACAGCGCCATGGGTGGAAAATTACAGATTCATTTTGGCCTTCTGTCCACACTGAGAGGCATTTTTGTCAAGGAAAAAGGAGCGGTTTGAAAAAAAGTGGATAAATTTGAAAACGCAGTTTTTGCGTTGTAGTGTGGAATTTTGAAAACGATGACGCATGTCATGTGTGACACATATTGTATCAATAGATATCTTTATACCGGTACTGTGCCTATGTATGTGTTATTCACGTTCAAATCCGTGTACACTCTTCATATCACAGTCCTGCAAAGATGACAAAATTTACTCGTGATTGCTGTTTGCGTCAAAACATGAGGGCAGTTGCGTTTTAGAACAGACATACAATCGTGAGTGAGTGCGACCTGGACGCATCAGTTAATGGGGAGATGTTTTCCTAAATAAAATGATCCTGCCAGAAGAATTGCATGATTAATGTAGACATAGCCTTAGTAACACATGACTACTAAACAACAAAACCACATCAACAATATTTTTAAGCAATTAAAACCTATAATGACACCTATATAAATCTGTTTATTACACTGAAAAAAAAAGTTGGTGTAGAAAAAAAATTCTCACTCAGAAATTGCTAGTAAATTTCACAAACAATTACAAAGAAATGGCAAGTAACATTATATGCATTATATGAGAAATTTTGAGATAGAAAAACTAAAATACTAGTTTCTTGTAAAATGTATTCCAATAATCTTTGTTTTATTTACAAAGTCGCAGAATCATTTTTACAGTGATATATAAAATCTATCTAGATAGATTTTGTCTCCCTGTTTTGACAAGCATATATTTTTTTTTTTTGAGTGCAAGAGCTTATTATTCACAGCCTTAATTTGATACTTTAAGATTGTCAAAACAATTATTTATGAAATCATTATGGAATATTTATAAATGATTATGGAATTTTAAGAAAATTAAGAAACGTAGATATTTAGGTAATTTCACACAAAAATGTATCAAGTAATGTTTCACAGCCTCAATTTTATACTTAATGTAAGTATTAATTACTCAAAATAATTATTTATGGAATTTTAAGAAATGTAGAACATAAATATTTAAGTAATTTGACTCCAAAATGTAACAAGTAATGTTTCATTCTGACTGATTTGCTTCGAGTTCAACATCCAAGTTCAACATCCATGGAACCTTTCCATAAGGTTCTTCAATTGCATGGAAAATGTTCTTCAAACTAAGAACAAAATGTTCACTAAACATGTCTTTTGGGGAACCAAAAACAGTTCTATGACATGGCTATGAAATGTGTAAACACGTAAGAATGTAAAGTTTCAAAAGAAAGAAACTAAAGCTTTCCTCTCTAAACTTATTCTGAAAGGCAGGTGAGTTGTTGCAGTATTTCTGTGCTGACGGTGTCAGTAAGTTAAATCAGGAGTGTTTGCGGAGGCTTTGTGTTTGTGTGAGATATGGGAGCTGTCTTTGTTTCTGCTCAATGCTCCATTTCTGCTGATTAGAATGTTAAACACAGCCACTGTTTCGTGCAGTCGCTGCACATAACTCAGAGTATCAAAGGTGCCTTCTAACAGGCATTGCCATAGAGACGGCTGAAGCTCCCGGTAAAAGTGGAAAGGGTCTCTGTTTTGCATGTGTTTTGGTTGATGGAAGAATGGGCTTACTATGGCAACAGACACAGAAAAGGTGGAGGTGATGTATTAGCCCATGATAACAGCACACACTCGAACGATGTTCTGATCTGCCTGCGGTGTGCTCTTAAACTACACCGCATGCATTAATCTTTCATTTCTTTCTTTTAATTTGGAATAAAAAAGGTTTTGTCAGGTAAGCTAAAGGCTTTATTAAAGCCCAAAATGTTATTTATTAATATTATTTTCAAACCATGTCAGCAATAAATGACTTTTATCCAGTCTGTTAATTACAATTGTTGTTGACCTTTTACATTTACGCCGTGTCATTAATTGTCAATTTCCTAAAAACTTATATTTTAGTCGCTGGTATTTTTAGATTTTCATTTTTCATTGTAAATTCATCAAATTTAAGTGGCGCTTGATTCATCAAGAAGCAGTTCCAAATAATTAAAACAAGTAAATTTCTAAGTTAGTACAACTTTTTTTTTTTATTAAGTTTACTTAATCTATTTAATTACATTGAACATTTGGGTTTACAGTGTAGCTTGATTTTTAGTAATTTTATTATGTGTGTTTGTCATTTTTATTTATTTATTTTTATTCATGTGAGATAGCATTTCATATTTCACAAAAAAGTATGCTTAAAATAGAGATGTCACCTCATCAGTGATTTTTGGTCACAAGATACATAAAGTTTTTCAGGATAACTTGAAATGTTATTCTCTTTTTTTTTACACAATTCGGAAGACGTGGAATATAGATCCCAAGTCATATGGACTGTACTTTGTGGAGCTTGGCAGATGACACTGGTAACTTGTATAGAAAAGGTATGCTTTAAAAATTACCTTTTGTGTTAAAACAGTAAATAATGACAACATTTTCATTTTGGAATAAACTATTCTTTTAAGAGCTGGCTTAAAGGAATTTTAGTGGTTACATTGTTCAAATTCATACATCATATAATGTTTAATTGTGACACGAGTCGTCGCAACTCGTTATCGTTTTTTCATTATCAGTGATATGATCACCATTATACAAGTTGGCAGTTGTCAAATTCGTGTTGTTCACTTCCAACTTGGATGTGCTTAGATATTGTTCCATGCTCCCTAGAGGCCAATAGAAAGAAATGATTGCTCTTACAGAGCCAGGTTGGGGGGGTAAATATTCATGCCTCGAGTATAGAATGCATTGCCCTTTGGGTTTCCACGGTTTAAACTTTAATTTCAACTAGCTGGATCAACAACAGCAATGGAGAAACCACCTGGGATGCCACAAAACAAATTAACTTCAACCTTCAGTGTAAACTTCATGTCATGCTCTATTCATTTACCCTGCTTTAAGGGCAACGTCATGAATAATGTACTCCGTAGAGCCTTTCCACTGCCTGTTGGGAAGGATTATGGACAGATCAAACGCTAAGAATTCCAGCACTATGTGTCATTGAGTCCCAAGTGATTGATGTTCCTGCCGCAAAATGTTCCGAAATTAAAGGAAGTGACACCATTGTCCTGCCCATCTCATACAGCAGAGAGTCTGTCATATTTGCCCAAAGGAAACTTCATATTCTCCCAATCTGATTGGCACATTATGTAAAATTCCTCTTGCAGCTCTTATGTCAAGCTGCTGCTGCCAGTTTGAGGAAGGACACATTTCTTTCTCTGGCTTCCTTCCAAGAGGAAGGAGTAAAACTTCATCTCGAGTAACGACTGTAACACAGAGCGCTGGGAGCACAGATTAATGCAGCGTTGATTCATTTGTGGTTTGCGGAAAGACTTCAGAGCTGAGTGAGCTTCATAGTTTCCCTCATGCTTGGGCACTACAAAAACACACCTTTCAACAGCATCATAAAAGCTTCTTCTTTCATTGCAAAGAGTGGAGACTGGGGCTATTTGCTTTCACATTTTGTACTGTAATACTTTTTTTTTTTTTTAGGTAGAGTTTATTTTTGAGGGTCATAAGAAGCTGTAATTTCCACTATTATAGTTAATTGATAAAGGAGCATGTTGTTACACTATATGGGGTAAGTTGTCAAAATGTGATCCAGTTGCTGACTTGAACCTAAATCTGAAGTTAAACACACACACACACAAAAACAGAAAACCTGTTTGCATTGTTACACTTTCAGATAAACATCATTTACTATTTTTAGTTTTTTCCCTAATGGGGCCCGCAGGCCGGTTTCTACAATGTTAAAAATGTCAGGTATTACTATCCTAATGTCCTAAAAGTGGCGGCTCGTGGGTTTTAAAATAGAGGAGGCACACCAATTGTATTGGTCTGGGGATCCCTGATTATTATTATTATTATTATTAATTATTATTATTGCTTAACCACTTTAAAATGGCTTTTTTGGTAGCTTTTAGTCAGAAAACGCAAAGAAAAAAAAAACCTACAGCAAGATAATATATTTCACTTACCTGGCCTGTCACTTGAAGCAAACATCCATCCCTTCTTAAAAGTCTGTGTTAAAAGAGCTGACTGCTGTAACGTTAGCCTATATCCAGCTTAGGCGTGTTCTCCCTTTATTTTTAATTTGTATATATATATATATATATACACACACACACACACACACACACACACTGTTTGAATGACAGCTTGGTAAATCTATTGAAATCAAATATTCAATATCGCTACTCATAAGTATTTGGTACATTATCAGCTGTGAACTGGTGTGAGCTGAGGAGGATTCTGGGGTATGGAGTCCAGAGCTGGTAACAGGTGACAGGTACTCCCTGACATTACCTCCCCCTCTCGGAAGGCGCGTCCCGCGCCGTAACATATCCACCGGTGTGGACCTGAGCGACCCCCAAAAAAAAATTTTCTTGGGGAAATCTAGGAATCCTGGGGGGGCGCTCTGGAGGAGCTGGCTCTGGTGGGCGCTCTGGAGGAGCGGGAGGGCTGGATGGGACCAGCGGAGGCAAAGGAGACAAAGGAGAGCTGGACGGGACCAGCGGAGGCGAGGGAGGGCTGGACGGGACCAGCGGAGGTGAGGGAGACGAAGGAGGCTCAGAGAAGCGTGTTGGAGTGCATTCTGAGGTGAGGACGGGTGCCGAGAACCCCGGGGGCAGCGCCATGTCCATTATCGCCGATTGACACGCTGGAGTGGACTCTGGAATGAGCTCTGGGCCTGGAGCCGACACTGGAGCGAGCTCTGGGCCTGGAGCCCTTCCTGGGCTACACTGGGGGTCAGGAGCCCTTCCTGGGCTTAACTGGGGGTCAGGGTAGCGCATACGTAGTGCTGGCACTGGAGGGTGCTCTGGAGGAGCAAAGCGCTTTCGAGGAGCTGGCACTGGAGTGAGCTGAACGCTTGGAAGGCTTGCCATATTATCTGCCGGCTGAATTGACTCGGGAACTGCCGGCGTTCCTGGGCTGAGGACGAGGGTGGAGCTTTGGAGGATACAGGGGTATTTGGGGTTGGACTCAGGAGCTGGCACAGCCTCCACTTTGCCAACTTCATATGTGGATCCTGAAATCCATAATGCAAAGTTCAGGTATTATGCAAATGACCAGCTGGGATCTCCTCGTGGCATTACGAATTGAATCCCCATATCCAGCCCAACCCTGAATCCCTCCATCAAAGTGAGGTCACTGCAGGTGGCTTGGTGGCAGGTGTTTATAAACTCCTCCACATAGTCCTCTAAACATCTGCCACCCTGAAAGATAAAAACAGTACCTCCTCCAGAGAACTCATCTTCCTTCCTGGGGCACACATTAATGGAGGTTAACTTCATCTTTAGGTTTGGTCCGATCTTCTGTCATGATACACAAGGCAGAGACAGGAGGTAAGAGTGCAAACAAGGTGGTTTATTGACTGAGGCTGGCAACGACGACAGATGGCAGGTAAATCGTGAGAACAAGAGAGAGTTTGAGGGTTCTTAACTCTGGGTCCTTGGAGTCTGCTCTGTTGCAGGAGTCCGGGAATGAAAGGGATCAACAAGGGACAGGATCACTGGAACGTAGGAGACACTAGAGGTAAGTAGAGACACCAGGTAAATAACCAAATGGCGTCTGGTTAGCTTGCTGTACTAACCGTAGATCGGATGGTGAGTGACTGAAAGGAGCGTGCTTTTGAAGGTGGCTTGATTGGTGGCGGCAGGTGCAGGTGATCAGAATCCAGGTGAGTGTGATCTGGTGAGATTGGTGATTGTGACTGTGAACTGGTGTGAGCCGAGGAGGATTCTGGGGTATGGAGTCCAGAGCTGGTGACAGGTGACACCCCCGGCCTCCCCCTACCCTTTTCTATCACTTAGCGGTTGTAATTACATCAGCAGATTCGGCACATTCGCGATAGAAAAGCAACGCTTTCCAACTTATGGTATTACAGCTGTGAAATTACAAACAAAAAATACACATTCTGAGACATGAATTTAAATGAATTGTGAATTTTATTAACATTAAATCGTCCTCCTCCCATTTTCACCTCAAAATTTTGGGGAAGCTGTGCCTCCCCTGCCTCCCCCGACAAGCCGCCACCTAATATCCTATAATAACCAAATGTCCCCACAATGTAGCATAAACAAGAATCACACACACACATTTATATGAAATATTTTTACAAATGTTATAAAAATGACATAAGAACATAACAAAATAAAAATTTTTGATAAAAATAAAGCTAATGGCAAATATTAATTGCACTGAATACAAGGGTATTTTCATACAGTAAAATTGGTGAAATGTGAGATTAGGTTAAATTTTCAGATTTTATGTGATGTAATTTTTTTCTAAAATTAATTTATTACAATTTATGGTGCTCAAGGTTAATGGCCTTAAAAATAATAAATTAATATTTAATAGCCTATATTCCATTTTTAACACATGTAATGAACAGTTATATTAATTTATTTTTATTCCAGTTTTAGCTTTAGTCATTTTAGCACTTCAACTAACATTCGTTCATTGTCAGATTTTCTTTTAAGTTTTCATCTAATATTTATATTTTATTTTAGCTTTATTTAAATAAAAAAATTATTAGTTTTAGTTTACAATAGCAGCACTGTTGCATTGCCATATGCAACAAGTCTTTACATAAACTGCTCATATTTATATTATTCTGATAATGATATTATATCCCCTTGTGACAACTAGACCCGATATCCCCTATATATTTTGATTTGTGAAAGTACTGTTTATTGGAAATCTGGAGAGAATACGTATGTGATTTTAGACTGTGCAGAGCTCTTGTTTTAAAGTGTGTAGGTAGATGCGATAGAATGGAATGCATAATATATATAATTTCAAATAATAACCATCTTATCATTTAAAAAATCAATTTATGGTTACAGTGTCGCCTTGTCCCAGGTAGTTAGAGCTGAAAATGGAAGTGAGCTAAAATGACTTGTAATCATCAACATGAAGAGGAGACATCAGAGTCATTTAGCTTCAGCAGAGCAAAACACACCACCCCAACATTACCCAACAGAAACCATTAAGACATTACTCCACAAAGACCACTAATTCACCGCTATTCCACCAGCCGAGTATAAACGCATATGCACATTATAGAAAAATGAAGTCAAGCTCTATTTTTAGAGTATGGTGTGTGTGTTTAAGTCAAAAACACATAACTGTTCAGTGCTGTGCTGGGTGTTGGAGCACACCGGCAGACTGTGAATCTGTATAAAGCTGTCTAAGCGTATTCCTGTGTGGGGTGAGAAATGTGAGGCTGTTAGTCGAGCGCCACATCTTGTGATTAAAATGACCTACTACTGTTAAAGGATGGTGAGAGAGCAGCGCCGTTGGACTACAGGGCACAATCACCGACAGTTCACACATCATTAACTCGGTCTAATGTCAGAAAATCCTGCCGAGAGGCCTTCACATGTGCTGTCATTTAAAAACAGCCAGTGTAGACACTTAGTATAACGCCAACAATGCTTTTAAATGACTATGTTTTTAATACAATTTTATTTTTTTGTGTGCATATTTTTAGGAATAATCTGAGTTCAAAACAGTTTAAGCCTTTGGCATGTTGAATACAAAACAAAATGATTTGGACTTATATTTCATTTTGTTAAAAACAAGCAAAAATGCAATGCACAGTAATTTGGTGGAAGTCTATGAGGCAAAACTTAGCACTGTAAGATACTTCAAAATGTTGCTAAAATTACTCTTAACCAGAAGTTCATCCACCTAGAACAATAGTTGCACCTCTAAAAGGATGATCTTTACTTTAAAGCTCAAATAACACAATTTTGTACAAATAAATTCATATAAGTGCTTTCACAAAAATACAAGCAATGCTTTTCTGCTTTTAGGCCCCATGTAATATCCTGCCCCACAGACTTACAGTTTTAAGTGTGTTCATACTATATGTAACAACTTTTATATTACAAATTGAAGTTATTATTTGGTTATCACCAGCATGCCATTAGTTACCCAGAACATTTATTTAAATATAACAGTTACTTCTATTTCTAGGCACAATATTGTTCAAAAATTTGGGGCCGGTTAGACTTTTTCGTATGCTCACCAAGGCTGCATTTATTTGATGAAAAAATACAGTAAAAATAGTAATATTACTATTTTAAATATCTGTTTTCTATTTGAATAGAATTTAAAATGGTAATTTATTCCTATGCAAAGCTGAATATTCAGCATAATTATTCACATGTCAGTGTCACATGATCCTTCAAAAATCATTCTAATGTGTTCAAAAGTTTAATTACATTTTTCATTGAATTTATATAGCGCCTTTCCCAAGCTCAAGGACGCTGCACAATGACAAAAGCAAATAAACAATCATGTCATACATAGATGGAAAAGACATTTGCCAAGTCCAGAACATGCGGTTGCAGTTGCATACCACAGTAATAATGCAGTATCATAATCACAACAAAAAAAAAGAACAGCATTTATTTGAAATTGAAATTTTGTGTGACATTAATAATCCGTGTATCATTTGATCATTCGTTTTTTGATTTAATATTGAAAGTAGAAAAATTAGAAAACGGCTCCTTTTTCGTTTTTTTGTTTTTTTCCAAAAACCAACAAACGAAAATTCATCTTAAATTTTAGTTTTTCGTTCATGGGTGGAAAAATGAATAAACAGCTTGAATATTGGATTTCTACACGTGGGCGGGAATTAAATACCCCTTTCTGCTGATTGGTCAGCCGAATATCAAACCGTGCCGTCATCAGTTCTTCTGCAGCAGAATAATAGTCCTCCACTGCTGCAGTTGTATGGATTCTTAACGCATTTATCGCAACTACATTTAATCTTTTTTTGTCAAACAAACTGGCTTATGAATAGCTCAACACAACTCATACCTGGGCAGAGTCTAGACAGGGCTTTCTTCTGTGTAGATATAAATTATATTCTTTGCATCAGCTGGGCATGGCAGGGTACGATATGACAGCTCTCATAGCCTACCCTGCTCACCCAGTAAGTCTGTTTGTTTGTTAAATTAAGAAATTAATTAATTTGTTTCAAAATAAATATTTTATACACTAAGACAAAAAGGAAAGAATAATACATTGGCTTGGGTATATAGAGGCCTATGTTCACACAAGAACTGTCATCCCATCGAGGGGAAATAACTTAATACTCTGTCATTTATAGTCAACTGATGACGGCACGGTTTGATCTTCAGCTGACCAATCAGCAGAAAGGGGCGTTTAATTCCCGCCCACGTGTAGAAATCAAGCTGTCAAGCTGTTTATTCATTTTTCCACCCATGAACGAAAAACGAAAATTTAAGATGAATTTTCGTTTTTTGGAAAAAAACAAAAAAACAAAAAAGGAGCCGTTTTCTCATTTTTCTACTTTCAATATTAAATCAAAAAACGAATGATCGAATGATACACGGATTCATTATAAATGTCTTTACTGTCACTTTTGATCAGTTTAATGTGTATGAAGTTATTCATTTATTTTAAAAAAAAGATTCTGCCCCAAAACTTTTCGAATCATTTCTGGTAAATGCACACCTGACTCTAGATCAGTTCGAGCGGTAGTAGCAAGTGATGATTGGTTGCTGATCTCCAGTTCCTCTTTGACACGCCCCTTTTCTTGCCTCATTCAGACTAATGTGGCGATCTTTATTTGCAGCCGTGCTGGTGGAATATGTGTGATGAATTGAGCAGAAAGAGTTGAAGTTGATGTTATTTGCTGTCAGGCTGTTATAGAGTTAACTAATTTCTCCTCAAAATTTTCTATATTCCTGCAGTAATACAATTTTACCACTTTGTGTATGTCCGCTTTGTCTGATTTGGTTTTATTCTCTTGATTTTTATTTATTAAGGTGCTTTTTCACTACTCGGTGTCATGACTCACAACATCTGAGAATTTTTGGTTTCCTTTAATCTTCTCTTGTTGTGTCCTATCTGGCTCATATTCTGATTTCTACGTCTCGGTGAAGAGAAACTCATTAGAAAGGCATTTGATTTTTGACAGCCCAATATGCACTCAAAAAGCAAGTAATGTAGAAGATTAACTTTCTTTCCAGTGACAAATCTTCCCCTCTTATTGTCATACTGAAGTGTTGGCTGCCGCTGACCTTTAAAAGTGTGATGGTTCTAAAAAGCTCTCAGTCAAAAGCAATTCTGACTGATCACCTGCTTTAGCGACAGTGTGTGATAGAGACTGACAGGCACATCCAGAATAAGTTGTGTGTGCATGGCATGTTTGGAAACTCTGATACTATTCCTCCAGTGCACAGACTGCAAATGTTTCTATAGCCATTGGCTCTTAGAGCCCCAAAACTCTGTATAAGAACATCAGTAGATGAGGAAAAACACAAGTGCATTTCATGTTTCAAGGCAAGACACCACTTTTGGGCTTTTCTGCTTCCATAACATGAAGTCTTTTCTTCAGTCTAGTGGAAAGAAAACATCCAAAATACACCTTAATGCATGCTATCTATATTTGTGTCTGCAGATTTCAATTACAATACATTTCTTTAAAGGTCATTTTCTCAAAAGGAGTTTTTCTTTTCTGCACTGAGCCAGATCTACAATTCAACAGCACTTACAGTAGCACTCTAACAGTTTTATTCCTATCTATATTCTGAAGGGTTTTACAGAGGAGTTTGTTCATATATTGCTCACCGTTTTTATACATTTTATTCCTAAAACAATGGAGCAAAAGTATTTTTTCTAGCTGTTGACAGTATTTTCTGATTTATAGAGATAGAGAGATCCAAAATCCCATGTGTAAAACACTTTGACTAATATGTCTGTACAATCAAACAATTTTGTATTTTAAGCTTGGCTTAAGCATGGCTTTATCCAATGTTCAGATTTCTGTTCTGGAAAGGCAAGCAAATTAGTGCATATATAATTAAATAATGCCTCATTTTCATATTTACATTTTTTATTTTGCTATTCTTAATCTAATCAATCAACTGGGGAGGTATAGTGATATATTTTTTTAACCCTGTTCACCTGGCGTGTCTTGCCTTAAAGAGCTCTCCATAAATAACTGCAATCATCTTATATAATATGCTAAACACAAGGCTTGAATGACAGTGTAGTGAATAAGCCAAAGCAGTATAAACTGTGATTTTTAGCAGACTGTCAAAAGACATTTTTGCACAAAATTGCATCTAAATGCTAAATAACTATTTATATCTGATTAATTAAACATGCAACACAATGTCATGTGTCAACGATTTTAGCATACTGATGTCTGCTGCATAGCCTACTATTTCACATACTACTGAAAAATAATGTGCTGTATATAATGTGCTGTAAGCAAAATGCTAGTATTGAATTCTGAACATAATCCAAGGGTTTTGTTTGAAAGGGTCTTGATGAAGTATACCTTCACATACTTGGAAATCATGGATTTATTGAATGTAGTTCCTTATTGTTGCAGCCCTTAAATCAATCCCCCGCAGGCGTCGTCTTTATACCAGGAGATTATTTGCTGTTCAGTCAAAGTAATCACCACCGCAGGTACAGATATAGATAAACAAGATGAAAAACACTTTTAACTTGCAGTGCTCCATATGGCAACATAAATAATTAACAGCGCACACACACATATACTCTTGACAAAAGCACAGCGTTAGATCCTTGTTGTGTGAGTGTTGATGTAGATATGACAAATTAGTGCCTGGTGGCTAATCAAAAAATATTGAACTAAATTTATTCACATTTCAAGCTGCCATGAAAGGAAAATCAGTGTAACTCAAATAAGGCGAATTAAAAATGGATGGATTCTCTTTCATAGGTCTGCCAATTTAACAGGTAGTTTTATTACTTAAAAATGAATGTGTACATTAAAAAAAAAAAAAAAAAGTATTAACTGAAGTAGACAAATGAGAAAATACAGTAAGAGTATAGAGCTATAACATTTATGTGGAGTGTAAATTTCACATCATTTGGTAGAAATATTATGAATATTATAAATATACAGTAAATTAGCTCATATTGAGATTGTGGCAAAGCTGAGCACAGTTTGTGACATTGTTGCTCTGGAAAGGCAAAATAGAGATGACTGGGGTCTGTTTCTCATGAGAGGAGTCCTAAACAAAAGTTTCTTTCCATTGAATCCCATTGCTAGTAACTACTTACTCAGAGGGCATGCAATTTCGGACACAGCCAGAATGAATTCTCTGAACTATATTTCACAGATACATATATATCAATGGCATAAAAAATAAAGGCAATTGCAACAATTCAGAATTTTTTTTCTCATCTTTCTGAGTTTTACATTTAACACTTTTTTCTCTTTTTATCAGAATTGTGAAACAAACTCAGAATTGCAAGATTTAACCTTAGTTCTAAAAAAGAAAAGTCTGAATTCTGAGATATTTTGCAATTGCGGGAAAGAAAGCAGTTGTATCAAAAAGCCGCAATTACTTTTTTATTTCTTATTCAGTGGCGGAAACAAGAACAGAATTGCAAGATGAAAATCAAAATTCTGAGAAAAAGAGTCATAACTGCAAAATGTAAACTCGGAATTCTGAGAAAAAAAGTAAAACTTGAGAGATGTAAACTCAGAATTCTGAGGGGAAAAAAGTCAGAATTGTAAAATGTAAACTTGGAATTTTAAGAAAAAAGTCAGAATTCCGAAATCTAAACTTGGAATTCTGAGAAAAAAAGTCAGAATTGAGAGATGTAAACTCAGAATTCTGAGGGGAAAAAAGTCAGAATTGAGAGATGTAAACTCGGAATTCTGAGGGAAAAAAAGTCAGAATTGTAAAATGTAAGCTTGGAATTCTAAGAAAAAAGTCAGAATTTCGAAATCTAAACTTGGAATTCTGAGAAAAAAAAGTCAGAATTGTAAAATGTAAAGTTGGAATTCTAAGAAAAAAGTCAGAATTTCGAAATCTAAACTCAGAATTCTGAGGGAAAAAAAGTCAGAATTGTAAAATGTAGACTTGGAATTCTAAGAAAAAAGTCAGAATTTCGAAATCTAAACTCAGAATTCTGAGGGGAAAAAAGTCAGAATTGTAAAATGTAAACTTGGAATTCTAAGAAAAAAGTCAGAATTCCGAAATCTAAACTTGGAATTCTGAGAAAAAAGTCAGAATTGAGAGATGTAAACAGAATTCTGAGGGGGAAAAAGTCAGAATTTCGAAATCTAAACTCGGAATTCTGAGAAAAAAAGTCAGAATTGTAAAATGTAAACTTGGAATTCTAAGAAAAAAGTCAGAATTTCGAAATCTAAACTCAGAATTCTGAGGGAAAAAAGTCAGAATTGTAAAATGTAAACTTGGAATTCTAAGAAAAAAGTCAGAATTTCGAAATCTAAACTCAGAATTCTGAGGGAAAAAAGTCAGAATTGTAAAATGTAAACTTGGAATTCTAAGAAAAAAGTCAGAATTTCGAAATCTAAACTCAGAATTCTGAGGGAAAAAAGTCAGAATTGTAAAATGTAAACTTGGAATTCTAAGAAAAAAGTCAGAATTTCGAAATCTAAACTCAGAATTCTGAGGGAAAAAAGTCAGAATTGTAAAATGTAAACTTGGAATTCTGAGAAAAAAGTCAGAATTGAGAGATGTAAAATCAGAATTCTGAGGAAAAAAAAGTCAGAATTGAGAGATGTAAACTCGGAATTCTGAGGGAAAAAAGTCAGAATTGTAAAATGTAAACGAAACTCGGAATTCTGAGGGAAAAAAGTCAGAATTGTAAAATGTAAGCTTGGAATTCTAAGAAAAAAGTCAGAATTTCGAAATCTAAACTTGGAATTCTGAGAAAAAAAGTCAGAATTGTAAAATGTAAACTTGGAATTCTAAGAAAAAAGTCAGAATTTCGAAAATCTAAACTCATAATTCTGAGGGAAAAAAAGTCAGAATTGTAAAATGTAGACTTTATTTAGAATTAACATATATGGTTATGACATATTACCTCACAATTGCAAGGAGAAAAGGTCCGAATTGTGAGGTAAAAAGTAATTATCTTTTCTTTTTTTTATTCCGTCACAGAAACAGGCTTCCATAGATAAGTCTGACTGAAATAGAACTGTCAGTGGCACAGGAGAGTGATCCATCAGTAACGTCCCAGAATGAGAGTTCACAGAGACCACAGCGCTGTGTATCTGAGAAATCATGCTCATTCATTGGAACGCTTGTCTCTGGACATCTGAGACTTGCCCTGAATGAGAAGACCATCCTCTGAGATTGTGTGCTAAGATTTATGAGAATTACGGATGTGCAGTAGACTAAAGCAAATGCAGTGTACTCAAATTAATGGCCATTTAGTTACTTGGCAACACAGGACAAAGAAACATACTGCAAATATGAAATTACATACGTGTCAGCTATTAAAGGGCAAATATAACTGTAAAGCAATGGCTTCTCTACATAATGATGCAATTATATTTCACACAGTTTCTCACACAGTTGCCAGCAGGAAACAGAATCAAACTTGACTTCTTTAAGATTCTCAGCACTATATTGTTGCTCATAGTTCAGAGGATAATGGTAGCCACAATTATCATTCAAAATTCAAATAAAAAATGTGGCAGAAGCTATGAATAGAAATGGCAAATATTCATATATCATAACTGTCAGTTTACAGCCACATATTGCATACACTGTAATAATGTCATTTAGGCCGTACCTTCATTTGCCGTAATGAGTAATTTTCCACCCATCTGTGAGAGGCCAGCACTGTGTGGGTTAATTAGCTGGATCCATCACGCCGAATGAATTGGAAAAGTGAAACACATTGACCCAAAATCTGTAGCATTGAATTTTTTTCCAATGAGCCATGGAGAAACTGCTTATCAAATCTAATGCATAATTAAAGTGCATATTTTGCACCAAAATGCAGCAGATCTCGTTCAATAATTAATGGAGATTTTCTGGCGAGCGATAATTCTCAACCTCTCTTGAGGATGTTACAAGACAGTGGGTTTAACAACACTCCAGATGTGGTTTTGTTATAGACATAGGTCTTAATTTGTCTTAAGCTTGAGATTTAATACTTTTCTGCCTCATGGCAACGATCTAAGTAAAAGATTGTTTTCTAAGATTAAATCAGATCAGATTGTTATGGACCACAGCAATACAGTTTGGGAATATTGTCTTTGACAATATGCTTTGTTTCCACTCTCAATGTCTGCAACCTGCTTGCATTCTGCAGTGCATGTAAAATACATCATGACACTCCTGCCAATCGGATTTGGGTTCATGTTGCTAATAAATAACTGTCTTTCACTGGAAGACAGATATACTTTGCAGCCCTCACATACACATTGATTTGCATGTTGCAATTGCAATAAGAGACTACAATTCATGCTTTCCAAATCAACATGTAATGCATGCTCTTTAGACATAGTTCCTCAATTTTTAATGGTATTTTTGATTAAATTTTGAAATAGTGAGACTGGGAGGCAAATTTAAGAAAGTAATAGATGGGATATATGAAGAAAACAAATGCGTAAGGATAAAATCAATGGAATTTACCGGTATAGTTACAGGCTTTCACAGCCATTGAGCTGAAATCAAGTGTGAAAAACGTTTCAGCATGCATTATAGAATCAGAATATAGATCATACATTACATACATTGTGCTCAGGGGGTGTAAGTAATATCCTTTTCATACCGGCCTAATGAAGTGTTTAATAAGCATGAAAACCCTGGCATGCCTATTTGACAGGATGATCCATACGTATGGATAGGGAGACGGATGAGAACTTTAACTGGGAATAACATGGTACGTTCTGAAATAATGAACACTTAAGGCATGAATCTGTAATTGTCTTTCCATTAAACTTGGATGGGAAATATCTAGATCGACTGCTGTGAGAGTTTAATCATTTACATACAGAATTTCAAGGAACGTTTGACTTGTCCAATAATCACAGTTGAACCGGTGCTCTCTTAGTTAATTGCTGCTCCCGTGTGGCCATCAGTGAAAACAACCACAGAAATGGTGTAAACTAGGTAATTAGTCTTGAAGGAAATCCCTGAATCTTTGTGTTAAACCGTGCTATCGTATTTCATGACTCTGTAATGCAATTAATTATTTTACACAAAAGCCCAAACTCTCACTTGTGGAACATGCAATAGTTGCGCTCTGTTAAAGGAATATTTCGACACTCGTGTCGATCAAAGCCTGTATGGAAAAGAACAGCTCAGAGATGATACAAAACCTCTGTGTCTCACAGAAGAAAGCAAGTCATGCAGTTTGGAATGACATGAGGGTGAGAAAATGATGACAGTGTTTTCAACTCTTCTTTTAACAACACACAGTCAGTTTCCGTGTCCTTTGAGACTCACAGGATGCTGACTTGAAAGGCAAGAGTGACAGAAAGAAGGTTTTCAGTTTCCAAAATCTGAACACTGCAGGCCAGCTGGGATCACGCAACTCTTCTTTTAACAACACACAGTCAGTTTCCGTGTCCTTTGAGACTCACTGACTTGAAAGGCAAGAGTGACAGAAAGAAGGTTTTCAGTTTCCAAAATCTGAACACTGCAGGCCAGCTGGGATCACAAAGCCGGTTTTATTAGAAACAAACAATACAATACTGCTAGAAACGGCTCATAAATATCAGAGCTACAGACAGAAAGGCAGCTTACAAATTCCGCAAGTCTGTGTTTGGAACGGGGCATTCAACCCTGCGCCGAAACACAAACCATCAACGGAGAGACGCGCACAGGGTCTAAAAATAAGCCATTGTTCTGCGCTGTTGGCTAGAGGCGGCGTTCGAGCTGTCATGCTTAATTGGCTACATTGGCACTGCTTTCACCTTCCTCGACTAGGCAAACAAAAGTATCTGCTGCAGGTGTGCTAAAACCAGCGAGTTTCCTCCCTCCGTTCAACATAAGTCTCATCACAGAGCTTCGTTCACATAAACATCAGATTCAAAGCAATAGTTCAGCCAAAGAACGAATGTTCAGTCATTATTTACTTGCCCTCATGTTGTTCCAAACCCATATGCTGGCAAATAGCTTTTGAAGAATTGTTATGGATTTTGCCATAGGAAAAAAGCACAATAAAAGTAAATCGATATGACTTTTGCACTACATTCCAGGTTTTCTGAAGTCATACATTAGCGTTGTACAAGGAAATTTAAGATTTCATGTCTAGAGCATTCAAAAATGGTGCGCAGAAGCTATCGACAACAAACAGCATTGGCTTATTGCTTAATTTAACTAAGATTACATAGGTCAGTGAATATTAATGACCTTTACTTTTGAATAATGGATATTAATGACCTTTAATAGTACTTTTGCTCTCCTAGTACAGAGTATTTTAAACTCTCCTATAATCAAATTAGACTAAATCAAAAATGGTACATAAAAGCCATTTGTAAAGCATATAGCCATTTTTTAAATCCTGGAGACAAATGTGGGCTAGGCAGTGAATAATGACTAAAAAACTGAAATGACTGAAAGCTTATATGGCTTCAGAAGACTTGGAAATAAAGCATATGGACAATTTTTGTCTAGATAATTCTTCAAAAAAATCAGTTTGTGTTCAGGTACCAAAAACAAAATCAGCGCATTGAGAGAACAATCTAAACCCAGAGAGAAGAGAAAAAAGTGAAATCCAAAAATCAAGATAAATTTCTGTTATAAATATATTTAAAAGTATTGACAAAAATCTAATTCAATGTCATTGAACCTTTCTTTTATCTATTTTACCAAATGCTGTGCTTATAAGACTAACTCTTAGCAACATTCTAATTTCAGATTGCATTAGAATAAACTGTAAATCAGGTCTCTCATGTGTTTAATATGAGTAGTCCAGAGTTGCTGACTACGTAGTGTTCCAAGTCAGTCACTTATCAGGCTCTATTTCTGTTAAAAGGCACCTTAGAATTTAACTGCCTACACTTAGGTTCCCCAAAGAACTTTTCATTGAACAGTTCTTAAAATAATTTTTTTTTCTAAATGTGAACAACATTTTAATAATCTAAAGAACCTTTTTTCCACTATGAAGAACTTTGTGCAAATGAAAGGTTCCATGCTAAAGGTTCTTCATGGAACCATCAATGCCAACAAAGAACCTTTATTTTTATTAGTGTATGTAGAGCCCTATGAAATCCGGAAAAAAATTTTTTTTTCAGGCGGTTCTGTTTTAATTTTTCTCAACTCTGTTTTAATGATTAAATTAAGTTTTATTAAATCAATCAATCAATCAATCAAATTGAAATCATGATACTTACAAGTTCAAAATAATTTATTAAAAGTTTAACAAAAATTAGATTTTTAAGGCCCTATGAAAAGTTTTTTTCCCCCCTCAAATTGAGTTTTATTTTAATTTTTATAAATTTTCTGGATTGTATTTTAATGGCTTCATTGTATTTTAATAATCAAAAGCATCTCTAATTAATTGATTTTATAAAAAATTATTTATTATTATTTAATTTATTTATTTATTCAGAAATACTGTGTATAATACATATATTCAAAATAATGTTTTAATAATAATTTTATTAGTAGTAGTAGATGGACTATCATTACATTAAGAAATCTATTTCAGTCACAGATTCTTCAAGTTTGCATATAATATGACGAGTTTTTCTCAAAAGAAACTAAAATGCTGATGAAGTGACTGAGCAGTTCTAGAGATGTTTATGTACTCATAAAATGAGGCGGCAGAGGCTCAAATCCCTGCGAGCATCATGAGCGCTTCAGTATGTGTGTAGTAAATGAAACCACGCTTTGCATCATTCATTCACACAGAGGCACGCAGAACATGCAGGATTCATATTTAGTATTTCTGTGGCTTAATATGCACAGACACTAGTCCATAATATTTTAAGTGTACTGACATGCTTTTTGATTTATTCATACAAAATTTGGCAAATTCCGTGACATTCAGCGCTATACAGTAAATTCCGTTTTTATGACTATGTATGTGAAAGGTTTAGGGACAGAGCTTGTATTGCACAACATCTCGTGGCTTATTGCTTTATTTAACTCAGATTACAAAGGTCAGTGAATATTAATGACCTTTACTTATGAATAATGCATATTGATGACCTTTAATGTTGTTAAATCAATAAATCAGTGGAACCGGTTTAGTTTAGTGTGAGTGCCTCAGAATTATTGACGTCCTCTGTACCTGACTGCCGCCGTGCTCTGTGTCGATGTAGCGTGGCATGGGGAATCGAGTGTGCAGAAGCTCTTGGGCGTCATCCACAGGAGCCTGAAGCAGGTGGCGGAAGTTCTCATACTCAGGCATGTCCTGGTACCCGGCTTTACGCCACTGAGACACCGTCTACATGAGGGAAAACACAATGCATCTGTCAGAAGTCATCCAACAAGGTGCCAAATGTGAAAATACATCTTGTTTACTGGCGCTAGTAAATGGGAACATCTCACTCCATTTGTTTAAAATTTCACTTCATTAGCATGTACTTCAGCGAGACACCTTCAAGTGTTTCATCAGAAAATGTCTGTCCTCTGAAACGCAGCCAAGTTTAAACATGTTTCAGTGCAAAACTGGCTCTGAATTCATTTGCACAGATTACTGAACAGTTCAGACCGAGACCAAGAAAGCAGACTGCATTCTTAATTATTGAAGAGATGAAAAAGACTTGGCTTTAAACCAACGTCTACCCAGTCACATGGGAAAACAAACCGCCGTGCAATCGGAAGGCAGAACATGCGCTGTGATTTTTACATCTTACCTCTCCGTGGTAAATCACAATCTGGAAGAAGGTGTCCATGAGGAGGATGCGGTCAGGCAAGATACTGCTGCTGTCCAGCAACACCGGCTACAACAACAGGAAACAAAGGCCATTATTAGACTGTCTCTGTCAATTAGATGCTTTGATAAACATCTTTCCTAGAACTTCCCCCTTCTGGTCCCAATGTCAGGGGAAAACAGTAAGTGACAAAGCCCTCCATTAAAAGCAGATTAGAAATACAACGCGCAACTCAAACTGATGTGTGTGTATCATCACCCTGATGTCGTTTAACTCACTGCTACTGAAGAACAAGCAGTACAGACTATCTGAACATTATGTAGAGTTCAAAAATTATTTTGTGGTGAAGTAAACACGGAAAAACAAATGTATTTTCTACATTAAATAATTTAGTTCAGGCAAGAATTAAAAAAACAAACAAACAAGTAAAATAGTTGAGTAAACTCAATATTAGTACTCCATTTAAGCTTGTAGAATTTAAAGTTTGAACTTGAGTATATTTTACTTGCAGTAGTTTGAGATTTACTTAATCTTTGTAAAAATAAAGTCATGATCCCGTTGTTCCCATCATGCACTTGGGCATGAATAATTAATAAGGTAAATTTTTTTGCCGTTTTCGAGATGTATTTACACTGTTTTATGGTTGCTTTTGTTGTTAGGTTAAGTAAGTTGCCGTTTTGTGACATCTAGAGTTCATTTTCAGAAACTATTCACTGATTGTTACCGTCATTGTGTATCATGTGCCAAGTATTGAGGCCTCTGTGTTTATTTGGGTAATAACTCTATTGAGAAGACATGTTATCTTAAAAAGAATAAGGAGCTGTCTACTTGCTTATCTAAGTGAACCACATGCTTTAATGGCATTTTTTTTCAGTGCTATGTTGTTTGAGTAAAGTTTACAAACCGTGGCTGAGTGAAATGTACTTCAGTATTGCAGGGTACACTTAAAATAATTAAGTAGAAATTACTCATCAAACTCTGACTGAACATGTTAAATTTACTTATTTCCTTTGCTAATTTTACTTAACTTAGTCAAGTAGATTTTACTTAATTCCATACTTACATTTTACTTCAAAAATATGTGTGCAAAAACTTGCAAAATAAAAATTACGTAAATTTTACTTATTGCTTTTTTCAGTGTTTGCAAAAAAGCTTCACGACAACAATATTATGAGCTTGAATGAAAATAAGAACAAAAAGATCACAGCACACTAATTAAACAGAACACTGTTTAATCTGTTGAGTCTGGGGACATCAAGTGCACAGTCATCATGACACTGCACTGCACATTCAACGAGAGTCATGACACGTGATTGACTTTGAAGACTCATTAAGCTCATTAAAAATAAATAAATAAAAACAAAATCAATTAATACTGATATTAAAAAAATTATTAAACTACTTACACATTCTTACACTGCCTTTCAAAAGTTTGGTGTCAGTAATTTTTTTTGTATGAAATTAATACAGTTATTTTGCAAGGACGCATTTAAATGATCCATGTAGAAAATACATATTTAAAATGCCTTTTCTTGAAAAAGTAAAGTAGTTACTTTTTGTGTAAGTAGTTTAATATTTTTTTTAATATCAGTATTAATTGATTTTGTTTTTATTTATTTATTTATTTTTAATGAGCTTAATGAGTCTTCAAAGTCAATCACGTGTCATGACTCTCGTTGAATGTGCAGTGCAGTGTCATGATGACTGTGCACTTGATGTCCCCAGACTCAACAGATTAAACAGTGTTCTGTTTAATTAGTGTGCTGTGATCTTTTTGTTCTTATTTTCATTCAAGCTCATAATATTGTTGTCTTGAAGCTTTTTTGCAAACACTGAAAAAGGCAATAAGTAAAATTTACGTAATTTTTATTTTGCAAGTTTCTGCACGCATATTTTTGAAGTAAAATGTAAGTATGGAATTAAGTAAAATCTACTTGACTAAGTTAAGTAAAATTAGCAAAGGAAATAAGTACATTTAACATGTTCAGTCAGAGTTTGATGAGTCATTTCTACTTAATTATTTTAAGTTTACCCTGCAATACTGAAGTACATTTCACTCAGCCACGGTTTGTAAACTTTAATATTTAAAAAAATTAAAATATTCCCCTTTTCACAAAAATGTTAAGCAGCACAGCTGTTTTCAACACTGTTAAGAATAATAAATAACCAAATCAGCATATTAGAATGATTTTTGAAAGATCATGTGACACTGAGGACTGGAGTAATGATGCTGAAAAATTCAGCTTTTTCATCATAAAAATAAATTACATTTTAAAATGTGTTAAATATATTTTAAATATAGGCATGGCTACAAAAGTTTATATTTACATTTAGTCATTTAGCAGACGCTTTTATCTAAAGCAACTTACAAATGAGGACAATAGAAGCAATCAAAACTAACAAAAGAGCAACAATATGTAAGTGCAAATGACAAGTCTCGGTTAGCCATGTAGCAAGGTATTATTTATATATATATATATATATATATATATATACATACATACATACACACACATAGAAAAACAAGTAGATAGAATAGAAAAAAATAGAAAGCTAGTGTTAGTTTTTTTTCTTTTTTTATAAAAAAAGATAAATAGATAAAGTAGAATTAAAATAGCATAGAAAGTGCTAGAGTTAGAGGGTCAAATAAAGATGGAACAGATGTGTTTTTAGTCGTTTCTTGAAGATGGTTAAGGACTCAGCTGCTCGGATTGAGTTGGGCAGGTCATTCCACCAGGAGGGAACAGTTAATGAAAAAGTCTGTGAAAGTGATTTTGTGCCTCTTTGGGATGGCACAATAATACGCCGTTCACTTGCAGAATGCAAGCTTCTAGAGGGCACATAACTCTGAAGTAATGAATTTAGGTAAATGGGTGCAGAGCCAGTGGTGGTTTTGTAGGCAAACATTAATGCCTTGAATTTTATGCGAGCAGCTACTGGTAGCCAGTACAAATTTATGAACAGAGGTGCGACGTGCGTTCTTTTCGGCTCATTAAAGATTAATCTTGCAGCAGCATTTTGGAATAATTTTAGAGGTTTGATAGAAGTGGCTGGAAGACCTGCCAAGAGAGCATTACAATAGTCCAGCCTGGACAGAACAAGAGCTTGAACACAGAGTTGTGTTGCATGTTCTGAAAGAAAGGGCCTGATCTTCCTAATGTTGTATAAAGAAAATCTGCAGGTCCGGGCAGTTTTAGCAATGTGGTCTGAGAAATTCAGCTTATCATCAATCACAACTCCAAGATTTCTAGCTGTTTTTGAAGGAGTTGTGGTTGATGAGCCTAACTGGATGGTCAAATTATGAGTGATGGGCTTGTTGAAACCACAAGCAGTTCTGTCTTAGCCAGGTTGAGTTGAAGGTGGTGGTCCATCATCCAACAAGAAATGTCTGTTAGACATGCTGAGATGCTAGCAGCTATCGTCGGATCATCAAGATAGAATGAGAGGTAGAGTTGAGTGTCATCAGCATAGCAGTGATATGAAAAGTCATGTTTCTGAATGACAGAACCTAGTGATGCTTATATATGTGTGTGTATATATATATATATATATATATATATATATATATATATATATATATATATATAAAATATACATCATATATTCATTCATTTCTAACAATCTGAAGAACATTTAAATTTAATGTGTTGAAAATCATGCATGAATCTTCCATCTATAAAGTCCCTCATTGATCCGTCAAATCAAGCAAACATTAAATGTGCTGTGGGAGAAGGTTTGCATGTTTACCTCTGGCGGCCCGCTGAACGAGTATGCATACAGAATGGGCTGTACCATTATCAGAGACTGGGTCAGGTCCTGTCTCATGAACTGGTGTCTGTAATAGGTGCTTTCATCAGGACTGTTGTTGAACACTTGCAGGAATGAAGACCTCCTCAGATGGAACATAAACTGCCAAAGACAATGTCAAGATCTTATTTTCACTTAGCTGTAAAGCGAGATTCAGTGTAGTCTCAGAGCGTGAGACAAAAAGAACGTACCTGAGGATACAGTGAGAACGTCTCAGAGAAACGGAATGAATTGGGATCGTCTTTATGATAATCTCCAAATTTCTGGCACTGCAAATGAAAGAAAATAAAGATATTATTGTGCATCCCTAATACTAAAGGACTGATTATACCAAGTAAGTCCCAGCTGAAAGAAGAAGCGCTGAAAGACTCACCAAGCGGATGAGCTGTCGGTCCAGCCAGCGCAGAACATCCGGGCCCTCCTCCGTCTCGGCCCTATAGATGGCCAGGCGGGCCATGAGGATGGCAGCGGCCTCCTGGTCAAAAGATGCAGCGATGCTCTGGATCTGAGTCTGCGCATCAGCCCAGCTGAAGAGGAGGATGCGAAGAACATGTTATAGCACAGTGACCTTCAAATACAAGCTTTTGCATCATCGGTCTGACTCACATTGATTCATCCTCATGTCTGCATGGTAAAAAATAAATCTAAAAGGTATATTTAAAGCGACAGAACAGAAAAGAGTCAAAGAGCTCAGTAATGTTTCAGGCACTTAAAACACTTTTAGTATGTTTGAAAGCTACAAGCAGTGCATTAGTCTTTGTCCAAGACTAAATTTAAGCTTACGATGCACATTGATTCTGACAAACAAATGCAATGTTCTAAAAGTGGAATCTTTTGATGTCTTCAAGTTGTCTTGGAAACTGTACGTGAATGTTGAACATAACAAATGGATGATGTACAAAGATGATGTTCAAGCTTGAACATTTATGAAAGGACAATCTACAAGAAGAACCATCTACAAGGTTTCCCCCCCCATAGTTCCTCTTGCCAAGTGTACTATTACTCAAATGTATAGTGAACAAAGTGGACACTTTGTGGACTTTATCGGTTCTTGTATCTCGGTGACATTTAGGGTTGAAATACAGTAGAACAGAAGTTCTAATATTCAAAAGCCTTACGGTACCGTTCAAAAGTTTTGAGCTGGTAAGATGTTTTTGAAAGAAGTTACTTGCGCTTACAAAGGTTGCATTTATTTGATCAAAAATATAATTTAAAATAACTATTTTATTAATAACCATTAATAACTATAACTATCAGCATCATTACTCCAGTCTTCAGGGTCACATGATCCTTCAGAAATCATTCTAATATGCTGATTTGCTGCTCAAGAAATATCTCTTTTTATTGTCAATGTTGAAAACACTCACTTCCTTGCAATTGTGGTCACTCTGATGCGCCTCTGCCCGCTAGAATGCTGGTACTGTGTTACGTACTGTATGGCTCCACGTCCACCCTGTGGGATAGGAGCGTTGTGCTGAGGAAAAAGAAAAGACAGAACACTGCTCAATATTTTGTTCAACAATATTAAAGACAAACCCATCAAAGGTTATTGCAAAGATAAAGGGTTGCATTCTAACAGGTTTCCAAAACATTCCCACCAATCTGCTATTGTCTGGACAAACTAACTAATGCTCCACTGAACAGCTTATACATAGTCTAATCCAAAGTCACACCATTAAGCAAGAATCGAAGACAAATGGAGATGTTTTGGAAGCATTAGCAAAGCCACAGTGTCCCATTCCTCAAGAAGTCTACTACAAAAAAATAATCAATATTCCAAACTTTTCAAAGTTTAAAAGTATGCTCACAAAGGCTGCATTTATTTGATTAAAAACAAAGAAAAAATGTTTTAAATTGTAATAATATTTGATAATATTACCATTTTAATATAGTTTAAAATTAAATGTATTCCTGTAATGCCAAAGCTGAATTTTCAGCCTTGGTGAACTTAAGAGCATGTTTCCGACACTGAAAAAAAAAAAAAGAAATTGCTACTTTTTATATCAAGATTCTGACTTTCTCGCAATTCTGACTTTATTTCTAAGAATTTCTAATTTATCTCTCGCAATTCTGAATTGTGAATTGCAAAGTCAGTATTGTGAGATAAATGTGTAATTCTTAGAAATAAAGTCAGAATTGCAAGATATAAACTCACAATTGTAAGAAAGTACCTTTGTTATCCCTTCAGAATTGGACTTTATAACTTGCAATTTTGAGTTTATCTCTCACACTTCTGAGAATACAAGTAAGAATTGTGACATGTAAATTCACAATTACAAGAAAAAAGTCAGAATTGTAAGATGTAAACTAGCAGTTGCGAGAAATGTAAAAAAAAAAAAATAATAATTGTGAGATAAAAAGTCGCAATTACCTTGTTTTATTTTTTTACACAGTGCGGAAACGGGCTTTCATAGAAACTGACTGCAACTGTGAAGTAATTAGTAAGTTTTGATATTTATATTTGACTAAACAATTAATTCCAGGTCAGGTATTGCAAATATGGCTTGTGCAATACCATCAAAAAACCTGTAATCCAAAAACTGTTTAATGCCCGTAAGAAACGACACATGTAACAGGATATAACTGTTATAACTGGAAGGAAGGCTTAAGCTCTGGGTAAAGGCACCCGAAGCCTTAATTAATGATTAAGGCTTAAACCGCATTAGGGTCATGCTTCTTGCCAATTATACTAAAAAAAACACTCGAGCATGAAACGGCTCATAAAGTCGGCAGCAGCCACAACAGAGAGGATATTGAATCTCAAGCGTCGTGTTTGCAGAGCAGTGCAGCTCCAGCCTCCCAGTGCGCCCTGTGTCCACAGAAACATACTCTTTAAATGTTAGATGCTTTATTTACCTCACTACATGTGATTGTAGCTGTTCACATAGTTTTGCCTCTCAAGGCAGCGTGTTTGCCATTTTCAAACCGGCTGAGGCAGGTGCTGATAGTAAAGGTGGAGGGGGGTTTGACTAACGCACCCCAAAGAGATCAGTGCTTGGTAAATTGCGGTTGATCCTCTACTCCTGAAGATCAGCATGAGGTACACTCCTCCCATAAAGCAACACCTTCCCTGGTGGTTTGGCAGATAATGTGACCTCCTCTTTCCACAGCTTCCAGTGTGATCTCTGTCGTTGAATGAGCGTTTGTGTTCTTCTTTGTAAATGTCTACATTTGAACACACATGTAAACATGCAGTGGACGGCGATGGTTTATGCAGCGTTGATGATCGGTTCCAGTATCTGCTCCGTGTTGGGGAACTTGGTATTACTGTTGGTGGTGTTACTCAATCGGAGTTTGCAAACGGACACCTGGGGTCTCACTTTAAGCTTCTGCCTATGTGATCTGGCGTTGGGCGTCTCCACCATCCCTTTCGGTATCCATAACAGCCTTTTTCAAGTCAAGAGCTACCCTAGTAAGAGCGCCACCTGCAAGGGCAGCGCCTTTCTGTTTTTGTTGCTCCAGCTCGCCTCAATCCATTCGCTCACCTGGGCGACTGTCGACAAGTTCACAGAGATCTACTTTGCCCTCAGCTACCCCGGGATCTTCACAGCATACAGGGCCAAAGTCATCCTCGCAATGGTGTGGGTCTACAGCATCCTCACCGCAGCTCTGCCACTCTTTGGTTTTGGTAGTTACGTCTACAGCGAGACAAAGTTCCTCTGTGTTCCCAACTTCAAACCGTCCAGCATTGCCTTCAACATGCTCTTCATGGTGGTGGGAATCATCATTCCCATTGTACTGATGTGCTCCATGTATGGATATATAGTGTATATAGCCAGGAACCAGGTGCGACGAGGGACGTTTGTTTGCAACGAAGACCATTGTTTCTACGTGCCAGCCAGTAATTACTTCAAAAGCTCCATAGTAATGGTGACAACCATAGGTAAGCGTAATTAAACCAGGGGGCATAAAGCAGCTTTATTGTGTTTGATTTGCCACAGTGTTTTGGATTTTTAATAAGTGATTATCTTTCTGACATCACTTGATTAGGTACAATAATTTTTCCTTGACATATGGAGACTTGCTTCCTGCTTAATACAAACACAGAACAACACCAGCATCCACACATATTATCATTGTCTGGGGTCGGTAAGATTTTTAAAAATGTTTTTGAAAAGTTTCTAATGCTCAACGACTAATTTTATTTGATCAAATATACTGTAAAAACTGTTTTCTATTTGAATATATTTTAAAATGTAATTTATTCCTGTGATCAAAGCTGACTTTTCAGCATCTTTACTCCAGTCTTCAGTGTCACATGATCCTTCAGTAATCATTCTAATATGCTGATTTACTGCTCAAGAAACATTTCTTATTATTATCATTAGGGGTGCTCCGATCAGGATTTTTGAGGCCGATCGCCGATCACAGAAAGCAGTATCTGCCGATACCGATCACTGATACAGATCTTTTTAAAGCCTTCTTTTTATAATTTCCATATCATTGGAATATACCAAATCATTCCACTCCAATCAGGATTTTTAGGGCCTGAATTTCATTTTTGAAAATGGGGGGAATTCCCCTCTTAGGTGACTCTAGTGAGAGGGGAAGCAGCTTTCACACAGGAGTCTGCTACTGATCCGTGGCTGTTTACCACAAACACAACATTTATCCATTATTTTGATTTCAAATCCAAACATTGTCACTGAAAATGCTTTTTCAGCATTGCAATTCTTTTTTTACACAGTACAGTAATACAATCTTTTACAGACATGTCTAACCACAATAAATATAAGCAACACATTATTCAATGCTTTTTACTTTTGCATTTACTTATAGATTTATATATTAAGTTGCTCAAGCAAGTGGCAAAACATTTAAACTACTTTTCTTACGTTATCACAAACTTACCACTGACAGAAATGGTCAGCTCTACTGCCTTTCCTTTTGCATTGAAATCTTTATTACAAGCAATCCTGCAGTTCATAAAGAACTTTGTTTTCCTACCTCCACGAGTGCCATTTATTATTGCCTTGTTTATCTAAACGTGCTCTTTCCCTTTAAACCTAGCCAAAAAGCCATATGTGTTGACTGTGAAACAGTAGAGTTTAATAATATGCATTTATGGTGTAATTACTAAATTTTCGTGTCAATCCATGTTCATATTTACTGCAAACAATGTGCTGTTACTTTAATTCAGCACTTGCAGGGCAGCAAAAATAGACTCGGTGCAGAAACGATCTCTGCACTGCTGCAGACGCACCGCTCCTGAACGCACTGACGGACAGCATCCGTGCGCAGTGTGAATGCTTTATTAATCCGTTAACATGAGCGCGGAAAAAATACGCACCGCATACGCACTGCAAACGGAGTAATGTGAACCTGGTATTATGTGTGTGCGCTGCGAGTGTGCATGAGCGCACTGTTTCCAGGAGAGCGCGCGAGCGCTGAATGATTAAACACTGGCAATAATTAAAAAGTAATGCAATTTATAAACTTTAGTGACGATGTGACACTGCCTCGATTGTGCAGCGTGCAGCTCGTTTATAGACAGATGCGTGGTGATTTGAAGCCATTTGCGTATTTTGAGAGAGAAAGAGAGCGCGCACGGTGATTCACTCACGCTGTTTGTGAAATTACGTCTCAAAGTAATTTGAAAACCTTATGCAAGTTATTTAATGAAGAAATATGAAGGAGAGTACCTCACCTTCAGCATTATAATTATTTTTAATTATAAAAATAATTCCGACACGACATGCAGCGGCACCGGACAGAGACTGAGATGGTGCCGCTGCATGTCGTGCCAAACCTCTCACAGCAGCGTCATCAGTTTGAGATCGGTTTTTTGAGATCTGCCTTTTTAGAGACCGCTGATCAATCATCCCAACGTGATTATCGGCCGATAGTGATCGGTAGCCGATCAATCGGAGCACCCCTAATTATCATCAATGTTACTGCCTAATATTTTTGTGGAAACCATAATAAATTTTTTAAGGTTTCTTTGATAAACAAATATCAAAAGAACAACATTTATTTGAAATATAAATATTCTGTATTACATTATATTTACAGTCACTTTTGGTCAATTTAGTGCATCCTTGCTGAATAAAAGCATTTCTTACTAACCCCAAACTTTTGAATAATAGTGTACAGTAATACTATAATTATAGATTGCAGTGCCTTCTGAAAGTATAGAAAAGATTAATTTTTAAAGACAAATTTTTCTCTCATTTTTCTCTCCATTTAATCTTTCAAAATCTTATCAAAATTTTTTGATATTATAGAGACCTCATTTGTGTCTTGAGCACTGCGCCAATGACTCCAAATAAAATACACTAAGTCAAAAGTTTAGACACACTTCATGTAACTCCATTTATGTTTCTCACGACCTTAAAAACATTACAGGCTTCACCTTAAATGCTTCAAATTAGTTTTGCAGACAAATATAAAATGTCTATGTATGAATTTAATTTCAAAAACTTTAATTTATTTAATGGACGACTTGGACTGGAGAGGAAGGAACAGCAGCCAACAAGTATCCAGCATACTACTTCAGTGCTGTTTAAAAGCAACCCACATTGCACCTCATGAAGTTGGTGTGCAGAGCTGGAATCTATACAAAGAAGCTAAAAAAATAATAAGATAACACAAATTTTATATTTTTGCTATTTCCATTCGTTCTATTTCAAAGTTCTGCATTCTTCCCCATTATGGAAATAATAAAGAATGAGCAGGGGTGTCCAAACTTTTGACTGGTTATGTAAATCAGAAAATTTATAGAATAAAATTAGAGTTAGTGAGATTACAGTGGCTTAAGACATCAGTCTGTGTTTGTATGTAGACACACAACTAACCCACAGACTCGCAAATTTAACTGCAAAACTGAATTGCTGTGGATTAATTGTGATTTAACTCAATGCAATTAATTCAATTTAAAATTCTAATCGATTGACAACCTAATTATTTTAAATGTATGATGTTTATTCCTGTCTTTGGTGACTGAGAAAAACAACAGCAAGGGTCCAGGTAGATTATGGAGAAACTAATTAATTAGCAAAATGCATCACACATGCAACAACCTCCAGACAGTTCAAGTCGATATTCCTCTTGAGCTAATGAAATAAGCTTGTCCAAAAAAACTTTAACCTCATCATGTGATTTGTGTGTGTTGTTGACAGTGTGCCTGCTCGTTTGCTGGCTGCCATACATCGTTATCTGCTTCTTTGAGACATTGACGGGAAAAAAGAGCCCGCAGCCTGCCTCGGCTGTTGCCACATGGCTTGTACTCTTCACTTCAGCTCTTAACCCATGGATCAACTCCATGACTCAAACGTAAGCAACTAAGCGCACCATTTTCATTCTTATAATGCATATCATGTGGAAGTAGGGTAAAAAGCCAAGTCTCTTACGAAGCAAATAGGGCTGGGCTGTATGACAGTACATTCATATAACAACAGAAACACATGTCTCATATATACCTATACCAATTAATATGTACGTCACTGCTTTATTGTCACACTCTGGTGTAATAAAATTCACCATTATTCAAACATTTTAAAAATGTATTAAAAATGTATTCTATTCAGCAAGGCGGCATCAATTGACCAAAAAATACCATATTTTAAAATAATATAAAAAAAATTTTTTATAAACTGTAAAATAAATGCTGTTAAAATTTCTATTCAACAAAAAATCCTGGACAAAAAAATTTATCATGGTTTCACCAAAAATATTGCACAGCAGCACAACTGTTTTCAGCATTGATAACAAGAAATGTTTAAAATTGTAACAAATTTAAATAGAAAACAGCTGTTCAAAATTGTAACTATTTCACAATATTAAGGTTTTCTGTATATTTCATCAAATAAATGCAGCTTCGGTAAGACATCTCTTATACTTTCAAAAGCATTAAATAAAACTTACAGACCTTGTGATGCATTTATATATTAATATATAAACCATTTTATGGTTGAATTTCAAGAGAAAACTATATTGTAATACATATATCAATACTGCAAGACATTACTGTAAATATAAGGTCACACAGCCCATCCTTAATGGCATGATAGGTAGAAGGAACACAGGAATATCCATGACACATTCTCCCTGAAAAGAAGCTCACTATTTGGGGAAATGTAATCATGGAGAGACATTACCTTTTTTATCGTTGATTAAGACATTCCTGGCCTTTTAACTATCAGATGTGGCAGCCCATATTAATACCCGTCGCATTCAATAATGTTTCGTAAATAAAATGTGGCAGGAATCGAATGTGGAGCAGGATTGGAAAAGGAAGGTAGAGGTAAAAAAACTCAATGGCCAATTTGGGCCACATCTAGAAAGAGAACATGGAGTGGCTATGAATCATGGTATTGATATGTGGCTGTTTTTTAGATTCTTAGAGCTTGCAAGTATGTGGGAGGTTTACCATGACCTTGTTTGTATCTCTCAGGAGGTACAGAGCAGCGCTGCGCAAAAGCCTGAATAAAATTCGGCAGATGTTTGAGTATCCTCGTAAAAACTCCCTCTCCCAGTGCATGACCATACAGCCACGCCGCGAGAGCAACAGCTTCTCCTCACCAGCTCACAGTGTACCGCCGGCACTACAAACAAACAACGAACCCCAACAGGACCTCACGCTGGTTTAAGCGCGACCCTCACTGACCTTTGGTGGTTTGAATAGCGTAGAAATAATCATGACTTAAGGAAGCGTCTGCAGCATCGCTTCACCCCAGCACAAGAGGACACTGGGTTGGCAGAGCTAACCAGAAGCAATTGCACGGCTTATGATGTAAACCGACTTCATGCAGAAAGAAGAAACCTTGTGCGATATTCTACAGTAAATGAATCTTGAAGAAAGAAGAGAAAAAAGGACTTTTGCTTCAGAAAAGTTGTATTGTTTTCTTTTGTGACTTGAACACAAACAACGATTCTTTTCTTTTTTGTAAATGAATGCTCAAATGAATGCTGTCTCTAAAATGTTCAGCATCTGAAACAGTTCAATTGCTTTCAGGAACTGCATCCATGACTGATTAAAATAAATAAATAAAAGCTCACGCCAACCTCTAAAATGATTATTCACTGTACAGTAACTGTGTAAACTGGCAAACATTATAGGAATATTTCACCCAAAAAATGAAAATTTGCAAAAAATGTAAACACTCTCAGGCCATTCAAGATGAAGATGAATTGTTTCTTCGTCAGAAAATATTTGGAGAAATTTAGCATTACATAACTTGCTCACCAATGGATCCTCTGCAGTGAATGGGTGCCATCAGAATCTGAGTTCAAATAGCTGATAAAAAACATCACAATAATCCACTAGTCAAAATGTTTTTTAGTCAATATTTTTTTCCCTGGAGAAAGCGTTATTATGGATTATAGACTTACATTTTGGCAAGAAACAAAAGTTGAAATGTTTAAATTATGTATTTAATTCTTACAAACATGCAGATTTTCACTTCACTAGACGTTATTTGATAGACTGGAGTCATGTGGATTATTGTGATGTTTTTATCAGCTGTTTGGACTCTCCTTCTGACGGCACCCATTCACTGCAGAGGATCCATTGGAGAGCAAATGAAGTAATGCTAAATTTCTCCAAATCTGATGAACAAACAAGCTCATCTACAAATAAATTAAGCAAATAGTTTTTTTGAGTGAACTATTCCTTTAAAACCATGCATACTCAGAACGACAAAATAAAATGAGTAACTGTGAAGACAAGACTAACTCCAAATTATTTTCTGTACAAATTTCACTTCATGTTCCTCCATATACTGTGCAGTATTTGGAATAATTTATTTACAGTTCTATCTTTTGAGAATCACTAAAAGATATAAAAGGTTAAAAACTACTGCAGTGAAGTAATGCTTTAAATTGAAAAACAGTTTCAAAAGAAACATTCCATGTATGAGGAAAGTTTGCCCTCTAGTGGACCACCTGCATTTAAAGGGATAGTTCACCCAAAAAAGGAAATTTGACGTGAAGATACATTGATGTAATGCACTTTTAAGTCTGCGATCCGCCGTAAGGCAAGACGACGACACGTCACGTGCCGGCTGTTGAGAACGCGCTTAGGACAGTTCAGACATTGCAGTGCATCAGAGGTAAAAAACTATATAAATACTGTTCAGTTTATTGCACAGACCGATCCTTTAGTGTCTTTGCACATCAATGTATCGTCACGAGTCGCAGGGTTTAAATTGGTTTTGTTTGTGTATGTTTTTGTTGACTCTCAAAGCCGTGATTCCCATTCACTTCCATTATAAGACTGACAGACGGCAACGGTTTGAGCTAAAAAGCTTAGTTTGTGTTCTACTGAAGAAACAAAGTCACCTACATCTTGGATGCCCTGAGTGTAAGCAGAAAAACATCATTTTCATTTTTGGGTGAACTATCCCTTTAAGATGGAAATCTACATGCAATCTGACACCAGGTTCACCAGCCACAGTATCTGTGACTTTTGTGATACTCTGAGGCCAATTTCTGCTTCACAGTAATACAAAAATAAACATTTTGAAAATTTCAATTTTTTTGCAAGCCGAAGGACAAGCCAAAATTATTTTCTGTAGTAATCCGAAACCATCCGTCGCAATGCCTGCTTCTAAACATGTATGTCAAGGGCTACTGTAAGAAAATCCAACAAATGTAATTCTTATGTACCTGATTCACAACCTCGAAGAAGAATGCAAGGGTGGTGTTTGGATCCAGTCCACAAATTTTCCACTGACTTGTACCGCCAGTTCCTATTTCCTACAAGCAGAAGTCAAAATGAATGTCAGTATGTTGTCGACATTGCCAGGGAAAACACTGAACCTAAGAGAAAATGTATAGCCTATTTGATTTAAGATAGATGAGCACTTACATTTTCTGACACACAGGGACCTTTGGCGTTCAGGGAGACACACGGGCCGATTGCTCCAGAAATCTTTATCTCTCTTGAAGTCTGAAATAATAGTTTGTTAAGATTATAAGGTAACCCATATATAGCACAATTAAATAATGAAATAATTAAAACAGACAAGACAACAGAACAATGACAAAAAGAAATGCAAGCCACCTTAATCTCAAGAGTCCCTGCTAATGCCATCTTAAAGGAGCCCTGTGCGTCCTTAGTGAAAACTCTCTGGAAGGTTTGCTTGAATAGGGATGTGTTGAAAGAGTCCGCCATGACCATGTAACCCCTGCCATTTACACAAAAGCATAAAGATGTACTGCTGAAGACAGTCCAAAGACAAGTTTACAATCAGTATAAAATTGATTTATTAAAATTTATTTAAAAAAGAGATTTTCACACATTTCTGAATACATCTTTGCTCGTACTGAAAATCTTGGGGATAGTATGTCTAGAATTATGTTTCCTGACTCTCAACATGTTTTAATATGCACCGGAGTCCCCTCAAATCTCTAAACACGCACTGTCAGTATGCTGAAACACAATTTAAAAAGAAAATTGAAAACCTTTTTTGAATCACCTACCCTGTATAGTTAGTGCAGCACTTCATTTCCAGTAATCCTGTCTGATCCAGAGCGCATGCATAAATATCAATGATGTGTCCATTGGCAGCAGCACGGTTGGCCAAGGCTTCATAGTGCTACAATGGAATGAAGTACTATTTTAAATGTGTACAGAAACAACATTTACACTTTAAACAGAATAGGAATAGCTCAGATAGAAATGCATGGCATTATCAAAGCAAAGGTCATGGGTTCGATTCCTAGGGAAAGTAAGATCTGATAAAACGTCTACCTTGAATGCACTTGGCTAAATGTGTGGTCAAATGCATAAATGTAGACGTAAACTCAAGACATTACTGTAATGTGCAGTTGTTTTTCCAGAAAATAACACTCTGATTTTATGGTGTTCTGCTCTGAAATTTCAGCTGAAAATGCAACGGTCAGTTCAATTGTGAACTTTCCAATGCACCTCTGTGACCCATCACTCACCAGTACAGCTTCAAGATACTCAATCTTTATGAAATCACTGGTATCACCAGTATGTGGGTACTTCTACCAAGCCAATCATACAGACAACAACAGGGTTTCTGCAGGATTTTTACAATCAAATTTAAGACCTGCACAAATAAAATTAATACCATTTGAGCGGGGTAGGGCAATGTCTATAGTACCATATTAAACTGTAAAATTGCTGTAAAAAGCATAATTTACAGTTCAGATACAAGTTTTCACAAAAACAAAAAGTTTTATAAAATGATCAACTTTATATTTCAGCCTTTAAACCATTTTTAAGAAAATGGATGAGTCAAAAGTATTAATTACTATATTAATTTAAACAATTATTAATAAATTATTATATCAATTAAATAAATTTGGGGTGTGCGATATTGACAAAAAATGATATCTCGGTAATGTACAGGGATTTTATTGATAAAGATAATTAGACAATATTTTGCTGAATGTGTTATTATGCTGATATCTTATCTCTAATTGTGCTGACAGCTGACTCCTGAATTTTTTGATAGAAATTTCTATCTAAAAATTTGATAAAATTTCTCTATCAAACCACAGCAGTGATAGCAAAGAGAAAGGAAAACTTGAAATCGCATCATATGACCCCTTTAATTTCCAACCAGTTTTATGGGCATGTTTACCTTTAAGCCATTTTTTCTAAAAGTGTGCACCATCTTTTGAGTCAAATTCTTGCTTTTGGGCTGTTACCAAGCAAATGAAATCAGTATCAACAAAATTGATCTTTGCAATGCAGAGGAAACATAGAAGCTGCATTAGAAGTGGAATTTAGATGCATTTACACACTGTTTAATGCAGCTCTGAGGGACATTAAATACTTTAACCTGCAGTTACAAATGCATAAATAATGTTTTGATATTTTAAACATAAAACATTCAAAACTGATGTTTGAAATTATAAAAAAAAATGAAAAGGTACCTTAAATGTTAAATTAAAAGCGCCAGTAGGTGGCATCAAGTCACTGTTAATAAGCGAGTCATTGCGATTGAACCGAATCATTTAAACGGTTGATTCATTCAGGAACAAAACACTGTCATGTTGCTCAGAGACACAAAACAGCGCTGTGGCTGTGTTTGGAATATTTGTTGCAGAAATACAGCACTGTGGCTGTGTTTGGAATGATTTTTGTTGGATAAATAGAGCAAAACCAGGAAATATGGTGTCTAAAACGTAAGTCTCTTAATATTAACTTCCTGTTTATTGAACTGTTGTATAAAATCAATATCACATTTGTAATCATGCTGACTTTTGGAGAGAAAAAAAACTGCACTTTTCATGTGATATTAACTATATGAAATGATATAAATATATACATTTTCTGCCCCATATCTTGAATTATGTGATCATTCTAAATGCATTTTAATAGACTGATTCATGCAGTGAAAGAACTCACTCTAAATGCGCACACGCACTAGTCTAACCTGCTAGACTTCATCATCTAATGTATACGTGCACTCTGAAGGTGTTTTGTTTGCTTTTTCGCGATATACTCAATAATATAAAAATCGCACACCGTTAAAACAACAATTACGATATTATCGCAGACCATACATAT
>NW_015505263.1:1241359-1263713 GCF_001515645.1 Sinocyclocheilus grahami | reverse complement strand
ATTCTAAATGCATTTTAATAGACTGATTCATGCAGTGAAAGAACACACTATAAATGCGCACGTGCACTAGTCTAACTTGCTAGACTTCACCATGCAATGCATGCACGCAATCTGTAGGTGTTTTGTTTGCTTTTCGGGATATACTCGATAATATCAAATTGCACATCGTTAAAACAACAATTACGATATTATCGCAGACCATACATATCGCACACCCCTATTCGGTTTAGATTTTTATAATGCATTGTCTTCTTACCGATCCACCAGTTCACATTTAAAGCTCTGCGTGTTTGCAGGGTAAAAACATGGGTCGATTTTTGCATTTGCCTGAACTCATCAGTTTTATTGAAAATGCTCATTCATTCTGACAGCAGGTGGAGTGTTTGGTAGAAATATAACTGTTTCCCCAGTACCAGCTGTACACAAAGCAACGCAGCACTGGACTTTGAACGTGCAGCGCTCATGTTTATTTAATGAAATCATAGCCTTTTTAAGTTTAATTGTCACATACAGCCATATCGCAATTCTGGTCATTCCGTCCCCAAATTTAAGACCTCTTGAAATCATAATCACAAGACTTTCTTGTACAATTTTTTAATACAACTAAATTTAAGATTTTTTAAGACCCGCGGAAACTCTGAACAAATATGGGAAGACTCACTTTAGTGGCTTTCTTCATGAACTTGGCATTGTCTTTCTCGATGTCGTGCCAGGATCTAATAGGCGTTTTCAGTTCATCTCCTACCACCATACCCGGACCCTGAGTGGCGGGCCCACCGATGAATGCCATAATGCGAGCGCCAGTGTTAGGGAAAGTGCACTACAAGAGGGAGGGAAACAATTAATAAGCACAAAGCTTTGGACACCCCTTAATGAATTTATGCATTTTATGATCTCAAAAACCTTTTGAGCCATGCTTAAGGCTTCTGCTTAAATGCTTAAAATTAGTACGCCTGCATACAAAGTAAAAAAAAAAAAAAAAAAAACGACATTTTTCATTACAAAATATGCATTTTGAGCAGAATAGTGAATGAAAAGCAGTCAATGGGTATCCAGTATACATTGGAAACTTTTTCAATGCGGTTTAAAAAGCATCCCAGGATAAACTTCATTATGTTGAGTTTTTGAGCACATCCAGAATGTGCAAAACTACTTTGAAGAAACTATACGTTTTGATCACAACATAATTCCCATATTTCTATTTGTGTTACTTCATTGATTTAATGCCCTTATTGTTAGTCTAAACAAAGTATGAAAAATAGTAATAATAAAGAACAAAAAGACATGTCCAAACTGGTATAATTTAGTAACTGCAGCTGGTAGAAAAGCTGCCATGACAGCAGACCACGATTGAAGATAATAACATAAATCATGACAGTCACCTCTAACAGACCAACAGCAATGGAAAGAGCCACTCCGAGTGATCTCAGTGGTCGTTTTCCTTGAGTCACAGGCCAGGGGTCTCTCTGCAGCTCTCCCAGCAAATCTGTCAGATTCATATCTATCTTCTGTACTGGCTGCAGAAACCTGAGCACACATATAATCAGTGACCACCGTAAATCACACTGTCTTCATTCACATAGGTTTGTTTAACTGGTCCCCACACTGAGGCTGGTTTCCCAAGATTTTTTCTCCACTACTGCCACCTGATGGAGTTTTGGTTCCTTGTCTGTGATGCCTTTGGCTTGCTTAATCAGGGTTTAAAATACACTTCAGAGAACAAAACTGGAAATGAATTGTTCTGGATGACAACACTATTGTCTTCTGTAGAAATTCTTTATAACAATTAAATTTGGTTCATTAATGGATGGATTCTGCAACTTCACCACTGTTATTAGACTGAATTGAATCAACATTGAACTTGAGCTGAATAATGACACTATTGTCTTCTTCAGAGCTGCTTATAGCTGAATTCGTTATATAATTGATGAATTTTACATAGTTATTAAACTGAAATTACTTGAGCTGAACAAGGACACTAGAGCTGGTTTACAGCAGAATTTGAATTTGTCTCATATTTCATAAAGTTTGCATTGATTCTGTTATCACTGTTTATCAATCTGAAGCTGCTTTGACACAATCTATAATGTATAAAGCAATATATAAATAAAACTGACTTGACAACTTCAGAGATAGATTAAAATATCAGAATTTGATTATGCAAATTATTCGTTTATACAGTCTGAAGATTTACATTTGCAAAGCAGCTATAAAAACATATTTAGCTCACCTGTTTGAAGGAGGAACCGGAGGCTGTTGTGGCCCTCGGCCTGCCTGTGCTGCAGCGGGTTTAGATAACCCAAGCATCTCCTGTACACAAGATTTATCAAATTAAAATATTGTATATTAAGAGACATTTGTGCCGACTAGTTTAGTCAAACAGCTGTATCTTAAATTATCTTGAACTACCTGAAGCTGTTTAGCACTGAGGTCTTTGGTGCCCCTGAAGACGTAGCTCTTAGAGATGCCTTCACAGCCCAGCTCATGAACCTGGACCATGCGTCCAAACGTAATGAGGCCCACCAGAGCAGTGGGAGGCAGCAGGCTTAGGGACATCTGAAGCGACTCTTTCAGCGCCTGCAGATCATCATCTTCCATGCATGTGTCCACCACATACAGGAAGTTCAGGGGCATCTGCGGACCACGCTATAGAAAAGAAACAGAATCAACGAATGAAACTTGTGATCGTCATCTCAATCCTTCTGATAGATCAGTAACTATTTCTTATGTATCCAGTTTTAGTGTTCAGTACTTATATGGCCATGAAAGGTGGATAATTAAAGCTTTACCTGGACAACATATTCAATAGTGGAGAACTGTGGAAGAAGCTCAGCAGGCTGGTTGACCTCAGATATTCCAGCGTACGTTGGTGGGAACTATGACAGGACATGGATATTGTTTTTGCCATTAATTAATTGACACTTTAAAAATGCAATGAACTTTTCTTGAGCTGCAACCATTAACTGATAAAATCAATAATAAAAATAATCAAAAACTAATATGATTATCGATTAATAGCATCTGTGCACTCTGCATATAAAACACCACTTTTCAAATATCACTTTTCAGGAGTTACTTTACAAACAACACTTTATAGTGCGAGTTAATAATGAATTTCTATGTACAAAATCTGGAAAACCAAGGAGGAAGCAAAGTGAGCTGCTTGCGGAAAAAGTGCATGACCCAACTTGTCACGAACATAAGAATGCATCATATTAAGTATTTCAAACAAAAGCCTATATTTTAAATTTGCTTGCCCGGTCAGGCTCTCTGGTAGATGTGTGTGCTGTTGCGTTTGAAATGTGTTTTCCCTCACAGTTTTATCCTTATCTGTCATGCAATTATTTCCATTTTTGCATAAAGGCTCATCCTGACAGCAAGCGAGTATCCGTTAAACTTCACACACTTCAGTGAATGAGCATCGACACACATGCGCATCAAACAGACAGAGCGCCATAATTCTAAAATATACATTTTACTAAAAATACTTCTTGTTAGACATTAAATGTAAGTTTAAAATTTTAGATGAAATAGTATTTTTCATGAGCAGAAACAGTAAAGGGACTACTGTAATGGAGTATAAATATAATATGTTCACATGAGTGAATGTGTGTTCCTCCTACCTTGTACAAGTCAACATTTAGGATGCGCTTTTGTTTTTCTTTATCATTTTTAATTTATTAATTTAAAATGGTAAACAATCTGTTCAAATGTAACCCCTTTTTTGCATATAATGTTTAATTTCGAGCCTACATAAATACATTTAGTATATTTATTTGAATAATGATTGTTTTGAGGAAGTGGAATAACAGTTCTGCAAATAATTGATCAGAATGAATCTTTTAATTAAAATTATGATTTTTTTTTTTAAGTAACCATATTTGGATTTTACATCCGTTTAATTGAGGAGATAATCTACAGATTAATTCAATAATTGTTAATTGCAGCTCTACACTTTTCAAAACTGAAATGGCTTTACCTGATTTCTCTGATAACAGAAGTTGCAAGCCCAGAGTTTTGCTCTGTAATCCACTTGACTGATTGTGTAAACAAGGAAAAAAAGAAAAAAAACAGAAGCATAATAATATTAGGGCATCGCAAATAATGTATCCAGCTTTCATAATAAATGTGTTTATTTGGAAATTACTGCAATGGATAAGAAGTAGATCCTCCATCTGTGAACTCATTATGCTGTCTGCTCTGACTTAACAGACTTACCACAGAGGATTGAGCACAGCTCGGCACGTGGCCCGGCTGCACAGCACCGGCTCGTACTGAATCGGGGGGAGATCGGGCCGTTCCTTCAGCGGGGTGAACAGGGAGGCCACAGGAACCACCATACGCGTGGCTTCCAGACGACTGGACGGCCAAACGTTCCAACTGAAACGGACGCCATCGCGGTCCTCGTTCTGCTGGATGAACTCCTGGAAGGTCGCCATAGCACCCTCTGCAATCTACCAGTTAAACAGGGTTTATGGATAAGAGAGAGAAATGTATGCGGTGATGTATTCAAATACGACATGCAATCTGATCTGTGTGTATATTACAGTCTGATTCATCGTTACCCTTTGGACACAGGGCAAACTATAATGTCACATCACACATCATTAATGAGATAAGAGATTCAAGTTCAGAAAGCATCTATGATGCCAAAGCCCTCTAGGTAGGTAGCTCACTTAGTTTTGAGTATCAGCCTATATTTGTATGCCTGACTATGATGCCTAAAAATGCTGTCTAGGTAGGCAGCTCACTAGGTTTTGGATCATATACCAGGGGTGTTCAAACCACAGACCACTTTCCTAAAATTTAAAGACAGCTAAACATTTTCTTTTAGAAAGACAGCATTACAGTATACTAAAAATATATTTAAACATATAAAATATATCATTATTGGTATTATTTTCCTTTGCTTCCTTATTTATTAGTATGTTTGCCTATTTTTATTATGTCTACTTTTATTTTATTATTTGACATGTCAAAAATGCTTTCATACTGACTTTAAAGTGGTTTATCCGCAGAGTGGATCATTCTATTACGCCAATTTGTAAATATAACATGTATTTATTTAGTTGTTTATTATTGTTATTAATATTATCATCAATGTTATTCAATGCATTTTCTCAACTTTCTCATGGACCCGGACCCCAGTTTGAAAATTCCATGGCTTCAGATGAGCAGCAAAAATGCCACATGTGCAGATAAGAAGAACACAAACCAATGAAGTAGGAGACATATTAAAAACAATACAAATGTGTTGACAATTACAAACACATTTGGGGAAATATTAAGATACAAAATAAGTACGCAATGCAGCAGTCTGCCCAATTTTCAAATAAGTGACTATTCCAAAATTATAAGCTCATAACAAATATTAGGGTAATTCATGTATTTATGGCAACGAAAAACATAAATAAGGCTGCATAACCGCAGTTAATTATGCAATTTATAAGTTTAGTTTTTCAGTTTACTTGAACTAACGTTACATGGATCCACTGGGGGCGTCAGCCCACCCTCCCAAATTAGCCACAGAAAGCTAGTTCGATAGCATAAGAAATATAAATAAGCTTACATCAACGTGAAACAACTTCAGAGCACAACTACTTTATAACGATCTGATCCGATCACACGTTTCAGTTAACAGCCGCTGCGGTGACCTGCTTGTTGATGTAACAGTTAGACGTGATGCTTCCAGTCAACCCTGACTTCAAGCTAAATGCCCTTTAAACCCGCGATTTCTCGCACTGCAGTCCATCTAACGCTTCACATCAATCATCATTAATAATCGGATCATTAGCGTAATATATACGATCATCTATTTGCAAATAGTAAGGGTTTAGACGTACCTGAAACCTTGATTTAGTGTCTCCTCAGAGACTCACTGACAGCGCGCTCACTGCTCGAGCGAGCTCGCGAGCTGATGACGTAGCAGCTCAACATGGAGTCGGTGCCACGTCAAGAGCCCGAGGTTTTTTTCTTCTTTTTTCTGTGTAATGTAAACCCATTCCTTTAATTGTGTTATCTTTTTGGATGTATTGTTAAAGTTGTAAATGTTGCATGTTATGTCTTTAATGTCTAATAAATTAAAAAAAAAAAAAAATAAATAAAAAACGTCAAGAGCCCGAGGTTTTTTTCTTCTTTTTTCTGTGTAATGTAAACCCATTCCTTTAATTGTGTTATCTTTTTGGATGTATTGTTAAAGTTGTAAATGTTGCATGTTATGTCTTTAATGTCTAATAAATTAAAAAAAAAAAAAAAAATAAATAAATAAAAAACGTCAAGAGCCCGAGGTTCATTTTATAATTCATTTGAAGAGTTGAATTATACACTTTCTTTTTGAGCACTTTAGCTTTTTTTTTTTATATTAAAAAGTATATATTACTTATAATAGGGGGAAATAAGTTAATTTCCACTAATATTATTAACGTATACTTTTAAAGGGGTGCTATTATGCTTTTTCACTTTTTCAACTTTAGTTAGTCTGTAATGTTGCTGTTTGAGCATAAAAAAGATCTGCAGTTACAAAGCTTAAAGTCCACTTCAAAAGGAGTTATTTTATTTAACAGAAATCACTTTTTAAAAACTACAACGAACGACTCGTTTGGACTACAACGCATATTTTCCAGGATTTGTGACATCACAAATACCGACGAATGGGACGAGACCTGGTTGAGCTGCACTAGAGAAGGCAACGAGTGTTATCACTATGTTGGAGAAACGCTAGCTTTCCCAAGGCAGACGAGCTTAGATTGGTTACAATCATCCAGGTTTAAATCGCGCTCAAATTGATTTGATATTGACGCAATATTTACACTGAAGCTCGCACTCGCAGGCGGCTATGGTAACGGGCATGACATTTCCCGACCAGGCACCGGGTGCTGCCAATCACAACACACACTGGCCCATTTAACCAATCACAGCACACACTGGCCCAGCTAACCAATCACAGCACATTTCATATTTCAGAAGGCTGGCCTTCATTTGATACAGGAACTATTCGAGCCGTTCATGCCAGACTGGGGAGAGAGGTGTTGTAATAATGTAAAATATGTGAAAAATAACATGTTCAACCTAGTATGAGAGCCTGTTCTAGTACACCCCCAAAACAAAATCAAGACTTTGTAAAAGAGCATAATACGACCCCTTTAAAAAAAATGTAAGAAATGCATTAATCATGCAGTGAGGTATGCATGATTTTAACACTCATTCTATGCGCATTGTTTTTTGGACTTTTTTTTAAGTGTTAATGAAAATGTTTATATACACATTATATTAGAAAAAAAACTTATCCAGTGAAATTAAATGGATCAATAAATGTGTTCAATTGTAAATGGAATTAACACAACTTAAGTACAGCAATAAAGGACTTTTTTTTTTTTTTTTTTTTTACAAACAATCATATTTAAGTTCTATTATTATTATGCACATTATCTTTCCTTCGTTTTAGCATTATACATGATATAAAACTTAATGTGAACAATTGTGTTTTCACTCATTGGTTGCTAAGCTGAAAGGTAATCATTTACAACTTAAAAGAACAGATTTTTTTAATGTATTTACAATCATATGATCAGGGATACAACTAAGATTACTAACTAATCTCTGTGCAAATTTGTCAAGCTGTTGCTTTGCAAAGTATAGATTACATATGTACATAAACATTACAAGTACTATGGTCAATTTGTGTAAAAAGAGCACAAATACAAGACAATTGCTGTTAAAATGTTGCCATATAAATTTTATTATAACATTGACAAAATATTGTCACATACTATTTTGCAACTACTGTGTTCATCTCTGATACAAAGTCAAAGCTTTTCTATGGCAAGTCAAGAAATTATATTTAATTATACAATAAACCATGATTTCTACTTATGAATATCTTATGCTATGAAGATGGCCATACAATTACTGTGTAAAATCATATAACCTTTACACCTGTACCCTTAATCCGGTTTAGAGATAGTGATAGTGGTCAGTTGTCAGTAAGTCTGACAATATTGTTAAGCACTCAGAATATACACTGTGGCAAATATACATGTGTATATTTGCCAAATCAACTACTCTCTTGACATCACAAGACATTTTAAATATCTCTGGACTTGATCTCAGGAAGCAAAATTTCTTCTAACAGTCCCCATTATCGATTACATGTAAATGAGCCTGTTTATTGTTTTACACCGTTTAAAAGAATTAAATTACTTGTGGCAAGACAAAACCATCTTCATCCGCCCAGGTTTTGTTTGCTAAAACCATCCGATTCTTTTGCATCCTCTGTTTACAGGATCAGAGGTTCACATGTTGTTAAATCCCATCATGCCTTTCATGTTGCCAGCAGCTCCCTGCTGAAACTGCCTCATCATAGACTGCAGTCCAGCCATGCCACCTTTAAAAAACAAAGATAAATGTCTTTAAGGCTTTTACAACCATCATCTATATTCAAAGATCCTCACATATTTCACTGTGAAACGTGACATTTAAAAATGCAATTTTGGTAATTTCAAATAGGTTCTTGCATGCAATAACTGCCCCATGTTTAGTGAAGATAAATCCAATACTGCTGCCCATGGTCTAGTAAAACTTAAAGCATGTTAGGGTGAAAAGGGAGCTCATACCCATGTGGTGAAGCACTCTGGGATCCATCATTTTAGCCATCTGCTGGTTCAGTTTCGCCATCTGTGATGGGTTGACGTTCTTGGACATGTCCCCTCCTTTAAAACAATGATACCATGAGTCACTGATTTGAAATGTATCAGGAAATGAACACAATTTGAATGCGTCAAGCTCAGATCACTCAACCTTTAAATAAGCCTTTAATGCCTCCCATCTTTTTGACCATCTGTGCGAACTTTGTGTACTGTGTGAGTAACTCTTGTACATCCCTGGTAGCCACTCCAGATCCCCGAGCCACTCGCTGGATGCGGTTAGGCTGTTTAGTGAAGAGCTTGGCACCATCTTTGTTGTCAAGTTCTGAGATGAAAAACCACAGTGTGTTAAACTAAACCGGTATAGTTCAGAACTATACCTAAAATTGTCCAATTTAGAGAAGTCAGTGTATTATTCCACTTTTAGACAGTGCTAAAAGGAGGAAAAAAAAGCACATACCCTGGTCATTCATACTATCCATTATTGTCATGAGTTTCTTTAGTCTGGCCATAGACTCCTGCTCATTTCCTTTGCTCATGAAATCTGTTCCAAAGCCTGGGATCATTCCCTGAACACATACAAAGAAAAACATAAATGGTAAGAAAAGATCTAGTCAGTGGATAATCATAATTAGATATCCTTTCTGTAAAGGTTGGCGTTACCATGATCTGACCAAACGGTCCCATCTTCATGATGTTCTGAAACTGTTCATACATGTCCCTGAGTGTAAACTGACCTAATAAGAGAGAGAAATGTCACATTTGTTGGTGAAAAGGCACTGGGAAATATCTTAATGTAGTGTAAAAACACTGAATACACAAAAATATACATTCTTGTAAAAATAAGGTTCTAGTTACCATGTTTGAGCTTGTCAATTAGCTCCTCGTTGTCATCAAGCTTTAGTTCATTCACTTTGTCAATAAGTCCCTCAATATCTCCCATACCTAGAGAGAGAGGGAAAGAAAAGGAAAAAAAGAACATAAATAACACAGTTCCAACATCCAATGAACAATCATGAAAATGTATTCACCCTTAGGCTGTGCAAGATGTTGAGTTTGTTTCTTAATTGGAACAGCTCAATATCTCCCATACCTAGAGAGAGAGGGAAAGAAAAGGAAAAAAAGAACAAATAACACAGTTCCAACATCCAATGAACAATCATGAAAATGTATTCACCCTTAGGCTGTGCAAGATGTTGAGTTTGTTTCTTAATTGGAACATTTGGAGAAATGTATCATTACGTCACTTGCTCACAAATGGATCCTCTGCAGTGAATGGGTGCCGTCAGAATGAAAGTCCAAACAGCTGATAAAAATCCATAAATTAATGACTTGTGGTTTAAAGTTAAAATGCCTTTATGGCTTTATTTCTTACAAACATGCATCTTTTCGCGTCACAAGATGTTAACTGATGGACTGGAGTGGTGTGGATTATTGTGATGTTTTTATCAGCTGTTTGGACTCTCATTCTGACGGCACCCATTCACTGCAGAGGATCCACTGTTTAGAAAGTGATGTAATGCTAAATTTCTACAGAAAACAAACTAATCTACATCTTGGATGGCCTGAGGATAAGAACATTTTAAGCAAAGTTTCATTCTTTGGTGAACTGTTCCTTTAATTAAACAGCAGCTCAGCAGTATATTTAAACCTTACCGAGCAGTTTGCTTATGAAGGGTTGAGTCTTGAAAGGCTCCAAGTCATCAATGTGCTCGCCTGTGCCGATAAAAATGATAGGACTCTTTGTGGCCGCCACACTGTAAACATAAATTATGTCAGCTTCTGCATTTATTTACTCAAGTGCTGAAAGTAAAATGCATAAAGCGTGTACTCACGCACTGAGTGCGCCACCACCCTTGGCATGGCCGTCCAGTTTGGTGACAATAACAGAAGCCACATCTACCTTGTCTTTGAAGGCCTTAGCCTGAGCCTCACAAGCCTGACCAATGGAGGCATCCATCACGTAGACTATGTTGTCAGGTTGCTGCGGGACAGACAATAACGACCATGAAGCAACTACATCTTATTTTCTTTATTGCTTCTTGATATTTTATAATAACAGACGTTTCAGAAGTCTCACACTTACCACAGCATTTGACACCTGAAGCATTTCTTCAAAAAGTGAGTCTTCCTGCTTATGTCTACCACTAGTGTCCACAATGATTATTTCAAAGTTTTCGGTCTTGAATTTTTCCACACCCTCTGAAGCTATGATCACTGGATCCATTTCTGTGTAACTGTTAATTCACACAAACATGAATCGATGATTAGGTTTGGCGAGCAGATGAAATACAATAGTAACAAGTGTGGTATGTAAATAAAAAAATAAAAATTTATATTACCTTCCATAAAAGGGTATTCTGGCTTTTGTGGCATTTTGTTTGAGTTGGTCAAAGGCACCTTTAAAAACAAACAAAACAAATTAATTTTTTTCCAGAAGCATTAGTAATAGTATTACTTTTCTGCGATGATACCTGCTCTGAATGTGTCGGCGCAAATCAAACACGTCTTCCATCCTTTTCTTTGGTAGTAGTATGCCAACTAATAAAAAGAAAAGAAGTCAACTTTATCTAGCACATCACTAAAAGGACTAAAAGACAACAGTAAATATGGACAATAAATACAGACAATAGTAACTAGGTACAGAGTAAAAACAGAATTGATGCAAGTAATAAATACACAAAGTGTAGCAGCAATGAGATATGACTAATCGTGAGTGAAAAAATACATGCAATGTTACTATTATAAAATGAATATAATGTATATAGGACAGCATATAGAAGAGAGATTGACAATTTTCTCATTTCAACTTTGTTTTTTTTCCTCCATACTTTCTTGCCTTTATGATTAGCCATTTAAAAAAACGGTCTATAATCTAAAATCTCAGTGCAAACACCCAAGAACTGCTCACCTTAGAACATGTTGTGGTTTTCCCACTGCCCTGCAGACCCACAAACATAATAACATTGTTCTTTCCCTTCGTGGGAGTCCAGGCTTTCACTCCAGGATCCACCAGCTGCAATAAAAAACACTATTTATCTTCTAGAATACATTTCTATCATCAGGTAGTCAATTCCATTTGGTTTAAGGTAGTTTTTCTACTTCATGATGAAATCGAGTATCTCCTGAGCTACAGGGTGTAAACAAGTAGAGGACTCCCTGAGGAACAATGTGAAAACCAATATTTATCAGACAAAACAGCAAACCATCATTTACCTTGACAAGTTCCTTGAAAACAGCATGCTGGATCATTCTTCTCTTGTTTAAGCCAGAAGCCATTTCCTCCAGATCAATGGCTGCCCTGAGATTACAAAGTGGTTATAGAGCAAACAGATATTCTATAATTGGTAATTTACTATATAAAACGGCAAAAAGAAAAACCCTCGTTACTTACTTGACATTTTCTCTAAGCTGCTTTACCAACTTGATATTCACATCAGCCTCGAGCAGGGCAGCACAGACCTCCTTTAGCATAGCATTTAATACCTAAGAAAGATGGTAAATAAGTTAACATTTTATGATGGGCCACAATGCTTAACAAGCCTCATTTTAAGATTGTATCATATTCACTGTACCTCCTCATTGATGATGGTGGCATTGCTGAGAGACCTCAAAGCTGAGGTTATCTTCCTCCCCAGATCAGCTAAAACCATTTTTGCGGTTTAAGAGCTGCCAACCTGCAACAGGAGATTATGGTTACTTCAGGTAGCCAAGATTAAAAGAGAGAGAGAGAGAGAGAGAGAGATTTTATAAAAATGTATATAGCTTTTATTCATTAAAAACATCAGAATCAACAATTTACTGTATACTGTGCCATATTCCTTTAAAGATTTTTTTAAACCTCATTTTACTTTAAATAAAAAACAAGTAATGTCCGATGGCAAATCATTCCATATTTTCATTCCTCTATACATTACAGTCCATTGCTTTGCATTAGGTTTTGAAACATGAAATAAAAAAAGATCCTTTTGATGCATGCCTGGTGTTAAAATTATAGAACTACTATACAAAAGTTGACAGTACAGGACATTAGGAACTCTAGAAACTGAAATATTTATTATAAAACAAAGCAAAGAAACAGTTGTCCTATCCTTCACGAGTGGTCAACCTAAAATTTTGTGCATTCTCATAATATTAACCCTTCTATTACAGTTCAGGGAAAGTCGTGCAGCTCTATTCTGGACTAACTGTAACCAAGTCTTTACTTGATGTACTCGAGTAGACCACACCACTGGACAGTAGTCTAAATAAGTAAGAACCATTGTTTGCACAATTTGAGAGACGCAATACTGTGGTAAAAATTTTGCAAACCTCTTAATAACTGATAGACCTCTTCCCATAACTATTACCATATTTTATGACTACTTCAGCCTACTGTCAAGCATAACTCTCCAAGAAGTCCGATTTCCTCTACCTGTTCAATGGGGACACTCTTACAGACAAATTTAAATGCGTTTTGAGTTTAAGTTGAGAATTTTATCCAAACACAATGCTTTTGGTTTTTGACAAATTTAGAACCATCTTATTATTACATACCCACTTTAACACTAATTGTAATTCCTCATCCAAATCAACAGACAATATTTCAATTGATGTTGCTGGTAGATATAATGTTGTATCATCTGCGTACATAACCGTCCTTGCACACTTTAAAACCAGAGGAACATCATTGGCAAAAATAGAAAATAACAATAGTCCTAAACAACTTCCTTGAGGCACACCACATTGCAACTTTCCCTTCTGAATAACTTTATAAAACACACATTGTCTCCTATTAGTCAGATAACTTTTAAACCAATGTACAGCCTGAGAAGTAAATTCATAACATTAAAAGTGTGATTGATGTAATGCAGACAGACTTACTTAGATGAATGAGGCTTTCCAATGTGGTGGGGTTTCCCCCCAAAACAATCCTCCTGTCACTGCTCACTCTGAACCTCGAGACTTCAGTGGAACCAGGGCAATTATGTTTTCAACCTTAATAAACAAACACAAATCAAAAAAATGTTATCGTGGATGAGCTGTTCTGTTATTAACAGCCATGTCCTGCACAGTCTGGATGAATCGGGATCATTTTAAGACATGGGTCGTTACCATATCAAAACATAAATATCGGAACACCCATGAGTAATTTAAACTATAATAAAATAATCACAGATTTATAATATATATTTGTATGTTTTCTAAGACTGACTCCGTTACAGCTCTATGCTGAAATAAGGCCAAACAGCCGTTGTAAACCGCATTAACGTAGACGATGTAATAAAAGACAGATTTTAAATCATGTTTAAGTCAAATCAACGTCAAATTAAGATGTTCAGTACCCAAATTATTAATATAAAGAGATACGCTTCGATTAAATATTACTCACCTAAACTCGCAGCAGCTGTTTCTCGGCAAGTACAACAGCGACTACACCGTCATCTAACCCCAACTTCCCGTGACGTAACTTTACTTCCGTGTAAAATAAGAGTTGGCTTTTTGTTATTAAAAAATATCATATTTAGTTTAGATTCGTTTTTACTCACTGTTCATTTAACTTAAGTAAATCCATATCTGTCTGTGTATATAAATTAGAATATACTTTGATCCCATCACTGTTTGTTTTTTTTAAATATTTTTTTACATCAGAGATGTTGGTCATGGAGCAAATTCTTAAGGTGGCACAGCAGTATATACAACGGATTTTAACTTAAACAGAATGGTTGCATTTTTACCTTTAAGAGACATTACAATATAAGTGATACGAGTGAAATTACACATAGAAATGTTTGTTTTTACGATCTGGAATAGTTAATCAGAGTGAGAAAATGTACAGTTCTACCTTAAATTATAACAGGCTTTCCACTACTGCGTACAGTAGACCCATGTGTTGCTCAGTAGTATGTTTGCAATCTAGATAGTGTTTGACGTAAGATAAGTATCAAGCGATCAATGAATTTGAACGATGCAAAGAATGAAGTTCTGCAGGTGTTGTCCAAGACTGAGAGACGACATCTTCCAAAGCTGTTAGAATGGTTGAAAACATCCGGTAACTTTTGTTATTGTTTTGTCAGGTTAGATTGTGTGCAAGGTGTGAGCATTTGTTTTGTGTTTTCTCCTGTTTACTTTGTATCTAATTTTAGACAATATTAAGCACTTTGACTTGGTCATGGACATAAATCAGTTACAATTTTTTTATCTACATTTTCAGATGATCTGGATGATTTTCTGGTGGATAACCAAAGTGTTATTCTTCAAAGTATTGCAGAAGACCTAAGGGTTTGCCTTCCACTGGAGGCTATGGCTCCCTCGGAGACTATGGCTATTCAGAAGGTCTGTGCATTATATTTTTTTGTATTTTACTCTGGCATTCACAACTGCGTTGTTAGATCCTAAAGGATACTTTAACGTTTAGACTCAACAGAAACCTCATCCCACTGTGCATGTGGATGCATTCTTATATGATGAGGAAGCTGTGGATTCATTGTGTGAGGAGGGAAAAATCAGTCGCAACTACTGCCTCAACTGTGGATCGCACAGAACAGCACCACTGGGTGAGTGTTTGCATGGATACTGGGCTATGTATTTCATAAATTCATGCTATAATAAAGCAACATCATAATCTGCGATTTATAATTTTTCAGAGTTCATTTCACATTCATTCTCAATTCCGGAGCTCCAGTTCCTATTCCACAACGTTCTTCCAGGCCTCTCAGGAAAACTGGTGGTGGATGTGGGATCTAGACTTGGAGCTGTGTTATTTGGGGTAAATTGCTGGTGATTGTTTGTTTAACCCCTAACCCTAACCCTAAATGCAACTAAACTCATTATCGATTGTGAATGACCTGAAGGTTACAGAAACAATCTGTAACCATCTGTAACCCCTATTTGTGGTTACAGAAACGATCTGTAACCGCAAATAGGGGTTAAAGGAATAGTTCACAAAAAATGAAAATATGCTGAAAATGTACTCACCCTCAGGCCATCCAAGATGTAGATGAGTTTATTTCTTCAGATACGGGAAGAGATACAGATACATTTAGCGTAATATCACTTGCTCACCAACAGATCCTCTGCAGTGAATGGGTGCCGTCAGCATGAGGGTCCAAACAGCTGATTAAAAACATCACAATAATCCACAAGTAATCCACACGACTCCAGTCCATCAGTTAACATCTTGTGACATGAAAAGCGGCATGTTTGTAATAAACAAATTCAAATACAAGTCCTTTATCCATAATATCGCTTTCTCCAGTGAAAAAATCATTTCATCTGAATCAGGGCAGAATTATGCACTGATTAAACAAGCGAATTTACATTACATACATTTACCAACGAAAACAGTCCAAAACAGTTATAAACTAATATGCCAGTGGATTTTGATGTGAGGGGACAACAGGAGATTTTTTTTTTTAGATTTTTTTTTTGGGGAGGAAGCATTATTATGGACTTATGCTTTTGGCAAGAATTGACAGCTTAAAGTTAAAACATCTTAACAATGAGCTTGTTTCTTTCAGACATGCAGCTTTTCACTTCACAAGATGTTCATTGAAAGACTGGAATTGTTTGGATTACTTGGGAATTGTGATGTTTTTATCAGCTGTTTGGACTCTCATTCTGACGGCACCCATTCACTGCAGAGGAGCCATTGGTGAGTAAGTAATGTAATACTACATTTACATCCAAATCTGTTCTGATAAAGAAGTAAATTTGAAGCAAATTTGTATTTTGGGGTGAATTATTCCTTTAACTTCCTTGCCCTGCTGGATATAAACCTGCAACCTTTTTCTTACCAGTCCAGATCTGTAGCCAATAGACTACACCAGCTTTTGTTTATTTTTAAAAACATGGTCTGAAGATACATCTATATTATTGCCTCAGATAGATCATTGTTCTATCCTCAGGGCTACCTGTACAGTGCATCATCTCAGCTTGTGGGGATTGAAATAAGTTCAGAGTTTGTCAATGGCTGTAGAGAAATATGGCTTCAGTGACAGAATTCAGGTAATCAGCCAAACCGTTTCTTTGTCCAATGGTAATTGTTTTGTCTGGATAGTATTACAAAGATGTTTAATGTACCCTGCATAGGTGATTCATGCAGATATCCGCTCTCAGTCTGCCTTAGTGCAAAATACAGATGTTCTGATCATGAACAACGTGTTTGAATACTTCATGGAACCAAGTGATCAAATGCAGTAAGTGCCTGCACTCAGGAACATGCACAGATGTGAACAAATGCATAAATAAAGGTTTTCTTTATAATAAACAAATGATAAATAGTTATTGTGTCTTAAATTGTTTAAATTAAAATTACCAATTTTTTCTATTCTTTTTTTCAGAGCTTGGCTATTTATTAGTCAACATTTCAGAAAGAAAGGTGCACTGTTAGTAACTGTATTATGTAAATTAGTTTTCCTGTATGTGACCTCTTCTTTGGTTTTGTCATTTGTTCAAATGCATTTCTGTCTCCAACTCTTTCTGTTGAAACAGGAAGTAGGGGAGGGATCATTGCATGTTTTTTTTCTTCTTTTACAGGCAGAGGTAGTGCACTGGAGACAATTTACGTCATCCTTCATGTTATTTTGCCTTGTGTTACAGCCAAACTCAACCAAGTCACCGACTGATGACTTTAGCTGAGAAGTGGAGTTTGTTTGTAAACCCATTATAGCTATTAAAATATATTTCTAAAAAAATATGGCACAATCTTTTGCTAACTGTAATGACTGTATTGTATATTTTTGTTTGTTTGTATATTATACACTTACGAGTACACTATAGATCATATAGCTCAAAAATAACACACATGGATGTAAAGCCACTAAACTCCAATTTTAATTATTATGAAAAAATTATAATATTTTAGTTTCCTTAACTGTACTTTGAAGAGCACATTTGGACACAAAAATGCTTCTAATCATCTGAGAAACTAGGCTTTGTGGCTGGGAAATTTGTTGTAGTGATGGCGCTACATTTATCTGACTTCTTTTCCAACCACAAAATAGCTGTCATCAAGTCGTATCAACGCCTATTCAAATATATATTAACCTCAAATAATGTCATTCAAAATACATGAAGCTTCTGTGGAAAAAAACTAAAACCCATTTCCAGTTTCGACTCCCACTATTGGCTACGGAGGCGTGATTGACGCTCATACCGCCCAATGGAATGACAGAATTGTCGTGGAAGCTCCGCCCCCAGCGCTACCCGGTGGGTAAAAGTGAACTAGAGCGGATCATCATAACTTGTCGTCAACACACTTATCCCCGCTCGGAGAAGTGGGACATACCCTAATACTCTTGTGTTTTCTTTCTCTTCCGGAGCCGATTATCTTTTTCACATCATAGATTTGGTAAATATCATCATTCCACTTCTATGTATCGGGCTCATTTATTATATATGAACCAAGCGTGTGCTTTATATTCTTTATAAAAAGGCGATACATGTGGGCTGGATTTTGAACGTCACCCGGGAAGCGCGTGTCATTAACAAAGACTGAAGAATATCGTTGTTATTTTTTTTTTAACATTTGAAATCCTAACGGTTTTACTTCAACCGGTGTCGAAGAGTCTCAGTCTGACTTTGAATGAACCCGTATTAATTTCGACATTTTCTCAATTGTCTTTTTGTGTTTGTTGTTTTTGAAAGTCTCCGAGAAAGATAAAGAGAAAGGAAAGATGCCGCTTCTCCACAAAAAGCCGTTCGTGAGGCAGAAACCGCCCGCTGATCTCAGACCCGATGAAGAAGTCTTCCTCTGTAAAATCACACATGAAATCTTCAGGACCTATGAGTAAGGGATTTTCATTTTATTTCTGTTCGTTCCTTTCAACTTCCCCTTTGATGCCAGTCAACATCAGAAGCACCAGAAACTAACAACAGAAGTGACAGCCCGCTTAAAAGTTTTATTTTTCATACTTAAAACATCGACCAACCTACATATATCTTGGTTTGATATCTTAAACCAGCTTTACTTATAACCCAACACCCCTAGTGTGAAATAACCTTGTATTTATAAAGACTTAAGGTTTCCCTTCATACACCCGGCAGGTGTCGGTTGGAGGCCTTTGCTAACAGAGTTGGCTGCTAGTTAGTTAGCTCAGTTTCGCCAACCAAACCACGATACAGAGAGCAGACTGTGTTTAATAATTCATAAAACTGTCTGTCTGTGTGTTATAAGAGCTTATATAGTGCCATATCGCTGGTGGGATGTCCCCGGGAAGCCCCTGTTCGTGTGTTTTTGGGGGGTGTTAGCGGAGATGGGACAGATCTCCTTCACGCACAGGATGTTGTAGCTTAAAACGTGGTCGCTGCTATTGTGTTTGCCCGTTCGAGGCAGCAGTTTTACTGCTCTTTTCATTATTATGTTGATGTCACTCCTCATCAGGCCTTGGCAAACTGACTTACTGGTTATGTGGGGCTGGAATGGGAAAGATTATGATGCCCATGTAGTACTTAGTTGCAACTATTTACTGGTCTAGGTGCTCATCTGTCATCAGCTCTTAAAAGTTGTCATTAGTTTTTGTAAGTGGTCATGTTGGGCTGAAGTATGAAGTAGGATGCAGATGATCATTTTAGTATGAACTATCATTAGGTCTGTTTACTGAGTTACAACTACTAATTACTAAGAGATATTCCTAAGGCAAAAAAATGGACAGATACTGCATTAAGACCAGCTGTCCAATAAATGATATACAAAACCTATTTTTAATTGTTTTCTTAATTTCTTTCTTTTTTACGCAGTAACTAAACGACAACAGTGAAAGCTTAATGTGCTTTGCCATTCTTATTTTGATTGATTAGGATGATGTTAATGACATGGTATTTATTTGAAAATCTAAATGGTCATAAATTGATATTCACTGTTATTTTGGGCATCTGCATATTTGTTAAACTTGAATATGAATGGCATACCAATTGTAAGAGCTTTCATTAGTAACTGTCAGTAAGTTATGAATTCTAACTGTTTAGAAATAAAAACCTAAAGAGTTCAGTTGTGCACATTTCAAGTGAATAAAACTCATAATAAAATTATGCATAATGTAGGAGAAATTAAATAATTTTGACCCTTTATATATTGTGGGGGGGCTTATGACCTGACATTAATCTTACAGGGCATAAGACTGATATGGGAAGTAATTTAAGTTATAACTACCAGCTACTTGGGCATAAAAACTAAAACTAGTCTAACTGGTATTAAGTGTGTGTGTAATTGTGTGTTAATAGAGCTTAAAATACTGTCTCCTTTTGACAAACAGTCTATTTGCTAAGTTATTACTAATAGCAGGTTTGATCATGAATAACTTAGAGTTCTTAAAATTGAAAAAAAAAAAAGATGTGATTGTAAACAAATAGATGTATTTTGGGTAAAATCTCCACTCTGTCGTTTGTTTTCTCCAAAACATAAGCTTTTTGACAAGGTTCATTAGTCTGTTGTGAGTAGTATGTTCATATCTGTGTAAACCGTAAAGGTGTCAGGATAGTTAATAACATGACTCATTGTGTTTTTGTTTTACCAGTGAATTCTTTGAGAGGACCATTCTGTGTAACAGTCTTGTATGGAGCTGTGCCGTGACGGGGAAGCCCTGCCTGACCTTCCAGGAGGCCCTGGAGAGCGAAAGGAAAGCCAGATTTAATCTTCAGAAGTTTCCCAATGCGCTGCTCGTCCCCCTTCTGCACCTGACAGCACTAACGCACCGCTCACGTCTGCATGAGATATGCGATGATGTGTACGCTTATGTCAAAGAGCGCTTCTTTCCTGGAGAAATTGTGGATGTTGTTAGTCGCTCTGGTGCCAGGTGAGATACTGTTGTAACTCATAACTCATCAACATGAAGCACAGTATGCATTGTAGTGTTTGTCTTCCAGGGCAATTCACCTGAGCTCTGACATTTTGTTGAAGTTCATGGAATCGGCCATGAGACTTTTTATGAGTAAAGCAATAAGCTGTTTTTACATTAAAACAATAGGAATTTATCGCAAAAACTCTGTGGCAAATTTATATCTATAATGTTATTTAAATAGCCAGTCAGTATCGAAATTGACTTAGGTTTTGTAAACCTTAAGTACAAAACTTGCTTAACTTTGAGGCAGATATCACTGGAAGTAAAGATAACTTGCTGTTCAGTGTGTCAGATGTTGATTCAGAGTTTATACATCATTCAGACTGATTCAAATCGGTTACATTTTACAAAAACAAACCTGTTGAACATAGGGCTGTGATGATTCAAATGCAGAGATTGCAGAAGAGAAAACATACTAAAGTAGCACTGGAAGCCACTACTGTTCATCAGATCACAGTGGAAAATAAATAGAAATGATGATTCTGTCTAAAGAAATGTAAAGTGAGTATGTGAAAGATATCAGTATTTTTCCAAAAATGCACACATTTGGACTAAAAGCCCTAATAGACGCTGTTCAGTGACACTTGCACATGACAGCCTGTCTGAGTTTATCGACAGCCAGAGGCGGCAAAAAACATTTGAAGAGTTTGGTTCTAAAATGCGATAAATGGCATTTGAAAAAAAAAAAAAAAAAGAGTTCCTGCCAAAATCAGTATTGTATCTGGTCTGTATTGAAAAGTCGATTTTTAATTTTACGCAAAATGCGATATCCGTTGTGTTATTCTGTCATGTTTTCTCCCTATCTTTCCAAACCGCGACAAACGCCAGTCTCCCTTCTCTGCAGAATGCGATACATCTGCTCAACCAATCACAGCACACCGTTCCACGCATTGTAAACAGTAACTGACAAGCTACGCAATATCACGTTCATAATAGCAGATGAATCGCCTTCAATTATGAACGTGATTGCGTAGCTTGTCAGTGATCTACGGCTCTGTAGTAAATGCCGCTCCATCTGAGAGCATGTGATGGAGATTTACTACCAATCACAGAACCGGCTTTACTGACGAGATGCGCATGACTATCGCATGAGATTTATCGTGCAGCCCTAAAAAATTTTTTTATAATTTTGATTGCATTGATGAACCTGTGGTGGTTTCTGCGGTGGGGAAGAAACATAAGCTATTAACAGGGTTCGTACGGTCATGAAAAACCTGGAAAAGTCATGGAATTTTATTAAAACACCAATTTCCAGGCCTGGAAAAGTTTTGGAAAAATGAATAAACCCAGAAAGTTTTGGAAAAGTCATTGAAATCTATTTCACAAAACTCTGTATAATAGAATTGTTTAATCAGGTCCTGAATTTCGGTGCGGGATTGCGCATAGTTTTACTCATTCCCGCAGCTTTTGACTTTAAAATGATGGCTATTCACACATTTATTCAATAGCCTATAGCATGTAGGTTTGATGAGTAAATAATCAAACCTACAGACTGAGTCCAGTCCACACAGACTGATCAAATCAGTCATTTGAAAACAGCGTGAGTGATTCAGCTGTACGCGTCTTCTCTCTTTGACTTTCTCTTCAAACGGCTTCACATCGGCACATCTTGTCTGCGCTACAAGAGCTGCTGCACGCTGCGATACAAGACTTTCACTCGCATTTCGGGACGGTAGACAGAATTGTCACTTGCCTAATTGGGTCATTGTTGCATCGTCAGAAAATGTTATTATTTATTTGCACGTCTTTTTAAGCCATTCGGTACTCACGCGATCCAGTGGCGGTGCGCAGTCACATCCAAAGTGCGCTCGTGCGTATATGAGTATTGAGTTTGCTACCAAATAAGCTCAGCAGAACCCTGCACGGGCCTCAAACATATGCCCTAGTCCGGCC
>NW_015505263.1:1240904-1241192 GCF_001515645.1 Sinocyclocheilus grahami | reverse complement strand
TTTGTTAAAGCAACGACCAAGCGGCCAGTGGCAGACAGTGAATTAATCATAGCCTATGTTTGATCAATTTAGCCTTCTCAAATCATCACCACTTGACTAAAATAAAATCTATAGGCCTATATAAAATGCTAAAAAAAACAATGTTAGCTTAAATGGTTAACCTAGATAAATGTGTGCTATTAGGCGCGTATCCAATCGTTTGTGCAGAGAAGCTAAAGCGCGCTTTGCAGGACATGGAGTCGCCAGCACAATCACTTGCATTTTTTTCTTATAACAGTGGAAACAACC
>NW_015505263.1:1232569-1232909 GCF_001515645.1 Sinocyclocheilus grahami | reverse complement strand
GAGCGTATCCAATCGTTTGTGCAGAGAAGCTAAAGCGCGCTTTGCAGGACATGGAGTCGCCAGCACAATCACTTGCATTTTTTTCTTATAACAGTGGAAACAACCGTCATTTTTGCTCATAAAGGTAAGATTAATACATCATCCGGGACTGTTAAGGGTCTACTTTTATTTGTGTGCACTCACAATATCAGCATACATTGTGCTTTTTTAGAAAACGAACAGGATACGCTTTCTGCTATCTCGGTCTTGAGCAGGAGCGCTTCACAAAAATGAACACCTGATTCAGATCATCATGTTAAAGCGCAGCTTTGCGTGCGCTTTAACATGGAACTCTTCCAAC
>NW_015505263.1:1201779-1232305 GCF_001515645.1 Sinocyclocheilus grahami | reverse complement strand
TGCAGGGCTCTAAAGCGCAGCTTGTTGCATTTAAGCAGCAAAAATACACACAAAATGACACCAAAATGGCCATCCTGGCCACACAGTTAAATAAATGATAATATTCAGTGATGTGAACTGTGGAGTAACGTCTGGCGCAGTTGCAGCTTGTACTTATTACTAAAACAAGAAAGCAAACGAGTAGCATTAATAGTCATTCATTTTAGTTAACATATGCTATGATAATTTGAAAAGATTTTTATTCTTATTGTAAAATAATGGAACATTTAGGTCATGAATATTGTCTCAAAAGTCATGGAAAAGTCATGAAAATGTATTGGTAAAAATGTGTACGAACCCTGTATTAATAAGATTAGTATTGACCAAGTTCAGAGGCTGTCATATGTGGATCAACTTACTTTGTGTATTTTCAACAGTTTCAATATGAAAAATAACTTTTATATTGATTTAATGGATTTATTTTATTTTGGGGAAAAACTAATCTTTTTTTTTATAATAAATCTTTGAAAATCTAAATCTGGATTTAAATTTTTAATGTTATTATAACCTAAAGATACTATGAAAGTTTGAAACCAATAATAGTGGTTTTCATCTTGCCACTTTATTGGTAAAGAGAAAACATTTTTAATCCAAGTGGATTTATAGCGTTTTGGAACCAAACTCTACATTTGACTGAGGTGGCCACCTCATAATGTTCTATGCATGAAAAACCCTGGATTCAACAGATTGACTGGGTCATATGTTGCATATTTGACTGTACTGGTTGCAATGCATGTTTTTTTGTGTGTGGTGCAAATTCAGACAATTTTACCATTTTTGATAATGGTTAAATCTTTGAAGATCTGTCTTTTGAATTAAAAATAATTGCAAAATAATTTTAGGACAACAGTTTACTTTATTTATTTTTTTTACTCGAGAAAAAACAACCGTTATGTAGATGATCCACAACTGTGCTAAAGAGAAATGATGTGTAGTGAATGATGAACAAAAACCCTGTATAAAGCACTGTTTTGAAAAGACCATGGCTTAACAGAAGAAAAACACCCAGATGTTCATCGATGTGTCTCCACCCTTGTCTGCCTCCTCTAGACAAAGCACTTTTGGAGCTCTGAAAGTCCTTGGCCGCTCTGTATGCAGTACATTATCAAGTCTTCGAAAATAAGTATGCCAACCCAGCACAATTCCAGAGAAATAGCAGTTTTAATCTAGCCTGATCTTGACCAGAAACTTGCCTGTTGAAGGGCAGGGTATCAGAGCTCCGTCCTGTAGGAGAGGATCAGAGTCAGCCATCACAAGCTGACCTTGCTATTTGGAGATAACGTAAAGTGATAGGGTGGAGCTTAGAGAATCCCCCTGATTGGCTGCACCAGTGCAAGGAGTTGCCCTAGACATCATCAGAGTTCGCAGAGACAACCAGACGTGAGGAAGCATGGAGCCCTACTGGTAGACAGGGGGTGGAGGGGGATTTTTTTTTTTTTTCTTCTTTCTGTTTTGGAAGACAAGTAGGAAGACCGCTGTCTGTGTCTGGCTGAGTCTTGCTGTCTTATCCAGTCAGTCAGATAGATCACACCCAAACTGCCTGCTTGATTCTGTATGTTTAGAGTTTTTTTTTTTTTTTTTGCAAGTTAGGGATGTTGTGTTTTCTACATCGTGGATAAATATAATATTTACAGAAAGAAGGTCATATAAATGGCTGTTCTGGGAGACATAGAGAGCCTTACAGTTTTCACAATTTCTTATGAACTGCTCTTTAAAGTAGATTTAAAAACATTTTACCTGTACATACGGTTTAGTAGAATTTGAGGTAAAATTCTGGTTCCCAGGCTCTCTGATTAAGTCTAGTTTTCATTAGTTCTTCATTTATCAATTGGTTAATGGTTCACACTTTTTCATTTGGAACTAAACGCATGCACACAGATTTGTTTTAATCTATTTTAATATTTTCATGATCAACAGGCAACCCTGCAAAATATTGGATGTTACGCCTCCCCATTCCAATGGCACAGTCAACGGCCATGTCAAACATCACATAGAGGGCGATTCAATTGTTATCAGTGACAGTGATGAGGAGCCGACAGTCACTTCTCCTAAAACACCAACTAATGGGTCAGTGCTCAGAACTTTCTTTCTATGAAATTCTTCATATGTGTCTGCTTGTACTGGTTTTCATCTAAATTGTGTGTTTTATGCTTTGTTGTCTAAAGCAAGAAGAAGAAATCCACCAGTCCATCTTCGTTTAAATACAGAGTTCAGCCTGTCACCCCCGAGGGTTGTGAACCTTTAGTAGTAAAAGCTGCTCAGATTTGGTGAGTAATGTTCTTTTTGCTAGAGATAAATTCATGAATAAATGTCATAGTTGTCTTTTTGTTTCTCTTATTTGTTACTCATTGTAAAGTCACTGATTTTTTTTCCCTCTCCTTTTGCTTTTCCATCATATAGTCGTAAAAAGAGCGTTTTTAGTCGAGACCGATTGAAGCTGCTTCTTAAACAGCATTGTGAACCAATAAATGGGTCTGTCAGACTCAAGGTAAATACAACAATGAAACAAAAAAAATATGATAGATTTTTAGTTAGTTATCAAGGTTGCCCAATTTAATAATTTCAATTTAAATGATTTTTTTCCTCTCTGGTTACTGTAATTTCCAGCCATCAACAGTTCTAAAATATAAGTTAGCCGAACACAATTTCTCCTACTTCTTCCCTGACGAGCCCCCAGTGTTTGCCTTCAGTCCACCAGGGAAGTGCAGAGGTCGCCGTCCTAATGATGCCTCTCCAACTGAGGTCGGTGTTATTGTGTGCTTGCGTGTGTTTAGATGTAATGTTTGCAACTTGGAGCATGGCATGTCATTTGTTAAATTAAGACCGAATTTCAGTCTGATGTAGAATTTAGGACCTATGCTTTAAATTCTCTGATGAGAATTTATTTCCCAATTTTAGATGAATTATGTTGAGGAGAAATTAAAATTGATGCAGCAGAAAGAACAGATGATGGCCATGGGTAAGTTTCAAATGCAAAATCAAAGTTATATACTGACTAGACTTGTCATGGGGTCAGTTATGCACTGCATCTGATTCTGCATGCATTTGCTGTTTCTTTGCATGGCTTGCATTATGAAGAAAAATTCAAGAAAGAAAGAGAAGATCTAATAGAGGCCAAAAGGAAAGAAAAAGAGGACAAGGAGAAAAAGAGAGAGGAGATGAAGAGGATAGTAGAAGAGGAGAAACAGAGGCGGAAAGAGGAGAAGGAACGAATGAAGGTTGAGAAAGAGAGGGTGAGTTGGACGTTTTTTTTTCTTTTTTAAAAGTTTATCTACAGTCTTTCACTCATACCTGGTCCTACATACTGTATGTCAAGTAATTTTTAAATGTTTATATTTTGTTTTATTAATTTTTACACCTGTTATACTTTTGTTTGTGATGTGCCTCAGGAACGAGAGAAGCTAAAGGAGGAAAAGAAAAAATATGCAGAACGACTGAAGTTATGGAGCAAACCTCGAGAAGACATGGAGTGTGATGACCTTAAGGTAAACATGTCGGGGGATACTATAAAACACATCTTTGCTTGGATGCATACATAAGCAGCAAACTAAATGTTGTTTTGAAATTTGCCTGTGTTCAGGAGCTGCCGAAGTCACTTCCAGTGAAAACCCGTCTTCCTCCAGAGCTGTTTGGAGATGCTCTGATGGTGCTTGAGTTCCTGAATGCATTTGGAGAGCTGTTTGATCTAAAGGATGAGTTCCCTGATGGCGTAACACTGGGTAAGATACACTTACTGCTCATAAGCACATTACACCATGGGATATTATGGCATTCCCACTTGCTAAATCTAGCATGAGTTGTCCTAATATTCTAGCTTACAAATTGACTTTTCTTTTACAATTTTTTTGGAGTCAGAGGCATGGGATATTATGGCATTCCCACTTGCTAAATCTAGCATGAGTTGTCCTAATATTCTAGCTTACAAATTGACTTTTCTTTTACAATTTTTTTTTGGAGTCAGAGGCATTTATTTATTTTTAAACATTCCTGATGAGGGTTGTTGCTTTTTACAGAGGTTCTTGAGGAGGCCTTGGTGGGCTCTGATCCTGAGGGGCCACTCTGTGAACTGCTGTTCTTCTTCCTTTCGGCCATATTCCAGGCTCTGGCAGAGGAACAGGAGGAAGTGGCCAAAGACCAGGTGGCAGAAGCGGACGCCAAAGGTCAGAGATGCAGAGGTTACAACTTATTTAAAAGAGTCTACAAAGAAGATATTTCAAATTGGGAAAAGTTAATTTTGTCATATGAAATCTAACAGACAGATATAATTTACTGATGCCAGGGTGGAAATTAAATCCCAGTATATACTAGGTGTGTAAATCGGATGGTTCGTCACGATACGATATCGATTCTCATACCCAGCGATACGATATTTGAAAAAAAAAAAATCAAGTCACACACAAGATCAGTAATTTTAAGATATGACAACAGTCAAGACAGTCTTTCAGGTTTCTGTGCTAAAATATGCAATGTGTAAAGTAATGTAACTCCTCATTAGGAAACGACACAAATGAGGTACTCCAGTTGTAGGGAAAAAAATGAAGCTGTTAACTTTATTTGATACTTTTTTTTTTGGCTGCTACTACGGGCTCGGTGCTAAAAACCTTTTCTACAGATCACCAAATTACAAGCAATAGCAGAAAATAAATATAATATAACAGAGACACTAATTAAATAAACAGTGTTTTTCAGGTAGATCTAAAAGAAATTGAGGTACAGAAATGTAAAATAACACTGCATAGTCTTCACTATATAGATTAATCCTTATAAAATGTGTTCTGTAAGAATCAGTGAGATTTTTTTTTTCTTTGACAGAAGTTTTCTGTTAGTCTGCTTTCACTTTAAGAAAAGTACGGATCCAATATACTGATACACATGCGTTTTTTTTTTCTTTTTTCCCTCAACTGTTTACGTTAAGATATAGGCCTAACTGACTGTTTACTAGGATATTCGCCAAGGTGCACATGTTGATGTAATTTGGTCTGTATTTGTTCATCCGTGCACAAAAAAGCGGAAGAGAGCTCAATTAGGTATTAGCGCTTTGAATGTGTGCGCATGTCACTGTTCGCTGAAAACTTCTCACAAGCGCTCGACAATTCCGTCAACTATCCCGAGCGTCTTTTACGCTTGCCCTTCAGGCAGTCTTATCGTCCCGACACGTGAGTTTGAATGAGAATGCACGCTTTGGCGGTAATGCACAGATGTACATTGGTGAAAATGTGGACAGTGTCAAACTAAGGTGTCTATTTATACTACAGATATCCATATTTTACTTGTGGCATCGATACATCGTATCATTAGACATTTAATCGATATATTGATACATATATGGATCGTTACAACCCCTAGTATATACTCAGTATTTGGAAAGTGTGCAAGTTTCAGAGCGGTGTTATTTTTGTATCATTGAGATACCATTAAAGTTTTTATTATTTTGAAGTCATTTGTTTTTTCTGTTTTTATTTTAATTTTAGTTAGTTTTATTTGCTGCTTTGAATGTTTTTGCCTTTTGTTTTATTAATATTTTTTTATTTATGCCTGTATAATTTTCATTTTTTATTTTAGTTTTAGTCATTTTAGTACTTCAACTTAAAGTAAACAAAAATAAATTGCCTCCGCAACTAACTAAAATAAAATAAGTTTAAGAATTTGACCACTTTTTGTGGTTTCAGTTAATTATAGTTCCAAATTTCAGTAGTTTTAGTAGTTTTCCACTACTAGAAAGTTCAGGTGTTATGTTATTTACCTTCAGTATCCTGGTGAGTCAGGTATGTTTGACTGTGATTTTTATTCTTAGATCTTAGTGAAGCTCTGGAGGATGACGCTGACCCCACACAGTCTGCCATCAGCGCTGTGGCATCTCTTGCTGCTGCCTGGCCACAACTGCACCAAGGTCAGATAATGTGCCCTGAAATATGTCTGTACTGTCTTTATGACCATTGTGGACATTTTGTAATGATTTTACCTTTTTATATATATACTTTCAGTAAATTCAAACACCCAGTGAAACCATGTTTCTTTTCTCTGCGCAGGCTGTAGTCTGAAGCAGTTGGATCTGGACAGCTGTACTCTCACTGAGATTCTGAGGCTGCACATCCTGGCTTCGGGGGCAGATTGCATGTCCACCAATGCAAAGTTTCGCTACCAGAAACAGGGTGGGTTTGGCTCCACAGATGACCCCTGTGTGGAGCTGCGTCTGTCAAACCAGTGCCTGCTCAAAAAGCTCTCCTGCACTGCTGTTTATGACCTACTGCCTGGTTAGTGGTTTTTTTTCTATTCTTTGTTCGATGTTGTTTTTTCTTTCTTTCAAAAAATTAAATTATAATAAAAAAAAATAAACAGAATTATCTAAAATGAATTTAAGAAAATCAACATTTTCTAATTGTTCAGTATGTCTAATATTATTTCACGTGTTCAGGAGAGAAGCTGAAGATCCTGCATTCTCTGTGTGGAAAGCTGCTGACTTTGGTTTCTACAAGAGACTTTATAGAAGACAATGCAGATGAGCAGAGATCTGCCAAGCAGGAACTGCGAGAGCTTAAAGCTGAACAGCATCGCAGAGAACGAGAGGAAGCTGCAGAGAGGTACAGAATAGACTACAGAGTTAGGGTAGCGCCATATTTTTGACAGAAATGAAAACGGGGCTGTAAAGGGATACAAGTACAGTACGTTCAATGGATGTACTGTTGTTTAACAACATGTGATTGTTCTGATTGTGAACTGATTGTTCAGCTGACAAAACAAAAACACCATAAAACAGTTTTGAAAGTTAAGTTGTGAAAACGACATGAAAATTTAATGTCCTAAATTTTCGTATGCGTTTTTTTGGATTCATCATCCTTATCAAATACGTGAGGTCGTATTTATTTTTTAAAGTGCAAAAATTTTGGACGAGAATTTCGGAATTGTGTGACCTGTGCAAAGGCCTTTAGGGCCTTTATACAGTGTTTGCCATTTGTAAAGACCAAGTCTTAACCCTCACAGCCTTGTTTTCATTTGTGTTAAATTCAATATGGCATCTAGCCTGATTACTGTTTTACATAGACCTATACCTATCTATTAGGGCTGTGCATTTTTTTTTTTTCGAATTTAAAATAAAAATCCACATTCGAATGCAAAAACATTGCATTCGAATTTTAGGTGTGCGTCAGGCAGCCTTATCAGTGGCACACGAAAGGCAACGACGATGTAAGTGTCATTGAATTTTAATGCTTTTGTTAGCCTGTCCAGTTGAACCCACTAGATGCGGCGCTGCTACGTTGTTCATTCAAAATATTGCAGAAAAAGAGAACAATCAATGCGGGGAAGATGTTTATGTCGAAACCGAAACCAAGCCGTTCACACAGAACGCATATTTATCGCATTTTCTAGAGGGACATCTGTCACCGTTGCACTCGTGTCTCGCAGAAGAGAGCCGCATGTTTAGAAAGCTATGTAAAATTAATGTTAGTTCAACTTTTAAAAAAACATGTCTCAAGACTTTATGGCGGTTTTCATCAAGTTTTTAAATGAAGAAAGTACTCTTTGTGATTGGTTTTCAGTCCTTTGTATTAAACTATACATATAAACCATATATAATTAATAAAGTTGCTTAAACAATTATAAGCATTATTTTAAACATTATGCAAAGATAGTCATGTTATTTTATTAGGCTTTGCAGGGCTCGCAAAATCGCTAGCCCGTGGTCCCGGGGCTATTGTGTTTTCCAGTCGGGCTACCAAAATGTATCACCACTCTGCCCGACAGGCTATCTTAAATGCAGATCTCCCGCGGGTCCTTATAAACTCCTAACATGAGTTGTATCAAACTTAATGCCATTAAAAGTTTTAAATGTTAAATGGTATAAGAAATGTCTTAATTATAATTCCAAGAGCTTTTACAGTTGGGTACCGAAAGACAAGTCGATGTCATTGAATAAATATGAGCGCTGCATGTTTCAAGTCAAAACGTGGCGCGGATGTCTTTATTTGAATGTATCTGAAGGGAACCGATATTTGTGTATTGAAAATATTTTTGATTGACGTTTTTAAACTCCTATCAGATTTTCTGTATTTAAAAAAATAAATAAATAAAGGTCTTTTTTATTTGGGCTAGTTAAATTATTTTTCATGCTACCAAAATCTGAAGAGTACCTGCCCGAAGGTCTACCAGGGATTTTGAAATTGTGAGCCCTGCTTTGAAAAAACGTGCATAATATTTTGCTCTCTTGTGGCCTCAGGAGAGAAGCCAGCAGCTTTTTTTCCCCCAACTGAAATTATGCCTTTTAAATTCGAATATATTGGTAATATTTAAGTAAAAAAAAATTGAATTTAGTTTTTCAGCTATTTTGACAGCCCTACTATCTATCAGCATCTTAGAAACTAATAGTTGCATCTCCATATTCCAGGGTTCGAAAAAGAAAGGAGGAGAAGCTGAGGGAACAGGAGCAGAAATTAAAAGAAAAACATGAAAAACTCAAAGAGGAGGCAAGAAATGGAGAACATGTGGCAGGGTAAGCTGAACCAATAATCCTTTCTCAATATTCAATCCCTGGGTTTTGGGACACCGCTTACATTCCAGTCCACATATTTGATTAAACTTGTCTCTGTCTGTTGGTTGTAGAGAGGAGATGGACACCAGCACAGAAAGTCAGGAAGGTCATGCTGAGCAAAACACTGAGGATGAGGAGGAGCAACCAGCTAAATCTAAAAAAGGTATCAGCAGAAGTATCGCATCAGTTTACTTTGATACATTCTTGGTCTTATTATGATCGATTTATCAGTGCATGTTGTTTGAAAGGGAAAAAATAGTTAAAGGGGTCATATGATGCCATTTCAAGTTTTCCTTTCTCTTTGGAGTGTTTCAAGCTGTTCGTGCATGGATAAGATCCCTAAAGTTGCAAAGACTAAAGTCTCAAACCCAAAGAGATATTCTTTATAAAAGTTATATGTATATAATAATGTACATTATGTGGAAAATGTTTTTTTTTTTTAAATCTTGAACCGCATAATCACATTGCATTACACCAAATACAAAACATAATGTTCTTTTTGGCAACGTCAAATGACCCCTTTAAACAAACATGCAAGTGGTATGAAAGATGTTGAGCTTGATTTATGACTTTTATCCAAAGTGACTTATTGGATTTAAAGGGTTAGTTCACCCAAAAATGAAAATTCTGCAGTGTTTCTCATACATAAGCTCTACCTGGGCGGCCAATGCAGGTAAATTGTGAATGGGAACATTGCAGTTGCATTGCTGTCTAGGGAGGGTCAGAGAGCTCTCAGATTTTATCAAAAATATCTTAATTTGTGTTCCGAAGATAAACGAAGGTCTTAACGGGTTTGGAATGACATGAGTGTGAGTAATTAATGACAGAATTTTAATTTTTGGGTGAACTAACCCTTTAAGAGAAGACATCTTATCAGTTCTTGCTCGCCCTAAGAAATGGTTGTTTAAATTCTGTTGCAAATATCTATAGAATTCCTTTATTTTTGTTTTCCAGTAAAGAAAACCAATGACACGCCAAAAGAGAAGCAGGTTGGTGAGGTTGAAACGAAAGACAGTCTGAGCCCAGAGGAGTTACAACAACAGCAGCTCAAAGAGAAAGAGCTCCTGGAGCGCATTCAGAAAGCTATGGCCTGCACCTACATCCTGCCTCTCGGCCGCGACCGCCTTTATCGCCGCTACTGGATTTTCCCTTCTGCTGGTGCACTGTTTGTCGAGGAGGACTTCTTTGCCCTGACAGAGGACATGCTAGAGCCCCGTCCTACTCCCGAACCCAAAATAGAAGAGCTTTTCTCAGCCAAGAGCCCAGTTAAGACCGATGCCACCACTGAGGAGCCGGTGCTGGTCCAGAACACCTCGCCGCCAGTCAACCGGCCCAATCAGTGGTTCTTCTACAGCACACCTGAGGAGGTGGAGCAGCTCATAGAGGCTCTGAACCCTCGTGGACGCAGAGAGAGCAGCCTTAAAGAGACTTTGCTGCAGGAGAAGGAGCGAATTGTTCAACTGATGGATAGCAAAGCTGCTCAGCGGTACTATCACTCAGGTACTGTAATTGAACCATTAATAATAAATGATAATCAGTAATTACTGGTGATACCTGAGCACCAAATCAGCATGTTAGAATGATTTCTGAAGGATCACTGAAGACTGAAGTAATGGCTGCTGAAAATTCAGCTTTGTCATCTCAAGAATAAATAACATTTTGAAATATATTTTAAAAAGAAAATGGTTATTTTAAATTGTAATAATATTTAACTATTTCTCTTGCTATATTTTTGATCAAATAAATGCAGCCTTGATGAGCATAATAGAAAAAATGAATTATTATTTTTTTCAAACTGTACTATATTTAATTTATTATGCAGATGAATCCCTGCCAGAGACCAAAGGAAGTACTTTAAAGCCAAAAGCTGGCCCATCTTACCCACAAAGCACTGTACCTGCTGAGCGCTTCATGGAGAATCGTCTCCGAGATCTACTACTGGATATTGAGGACCGCATCTATCAGGGAACTCTGGGGGCAATTAAAGTATGTTGATTGTGTCGACCACATTCCATAGCTGTAAATATTGTATTTCTTATAGTGATGTGGCTTGATCTGGATGTTTGTTAATGGTAACCTGTTTTTTTTCCCCTTCCCTTTTTTTCCCCTCTTTACCCTGAAAAGGTGATGGACAGAAACTCATGGAGAGCCGCACTGGAAAACGGGAACTATGAACTGCTAAATTCTGAGTCTAAAGAGAACGGGCTGACCAACGAAGAAGAGGAGCCAATGGAAATTGATGAGAATCACGTCAGAGTCAAAGACAGGTTATTTCACTTTAATATTTGTTACCCGTGTATTTTTATTTGTGTGTTCAAACAGAGTCTGATGCTCCTACAAGCTAACAGAATTTGCAGTAGTGTCTGCGATTGTGTGAATTGATGGTGTTTTTCTTGTTTTTAGGCTGCAAGAATTGAAGGCAGAGGGTCAGAGTGCCATGTCCTCTACTGTGTGCACACCACAGCCTGTCAATAACATTGTCCACTTTTTGGCACAGGCTCTTGCACAGATAGAGCAGGGCATAGAGCGCAAGTTCCTGAAAGCGCCGCTAGGTAAGATCTGTTACTTCTATGGTTCTTCTGAAACTTTGACGGTATAAATCCGCCTTTCCACTACCTCTGACAAGTGATAGACCGGAAGTCATTCATTTCCAATGTAGAGTTGTGCGGGAGCTGCGTGGAACTCCAGTCATATGCATATGCGGAAATTTCAGATCTGATTTGAGCTCGGATGCATTAAAATATTTAAACTTCTGCAGCTAGACCGTATGCGGCCGCCCAACCAGATGTGATGTATTCTAATCAAAACTGAGTGCGAGGTTACCAATATTTTTCCATTTTAACGTTATTCTGTAAACCATTTCTGTAAAATGGCGGTTTAGAATAATTATGGCAGAAATAATTATTTTATCATTATTAACGTTGATTAGCCCCATAAAACCTATTAAAAACTATGGTGTTTTTATTTGGTGGTTTTGTGTGGATATATTCAAACATTTCATTATATTCATTAAAATCGTGGTGAATAAGCTGAGGTAAGTTGAAAGTTCTGTGCGACTGCCACTAGGGGGAGGAATGCGACAATCGTATTCAAATGTTGGAGACAGTGGAAAGGCGGCTTAAGTGTGTGTTCTTGAAAACTATATGGATAATTTTGTTTGTAGGAACATGTTTTTGTTTAATTTTTGAATCAATTAATCCACAGGCTCTTATTTCTGAATGTTTTGTTTTTAATCAGGTGATGACGATGCCAAGAAAGACCAGAAGTTAAAGAAAAAGGATAAAAAGAAAGATGACGACCAGTCCAGTGAGAAAGATGGTAAGATTTGTTTACCAAAAAACTGAAAGTTTTTTTTTCTCTTTAAGCACATGTTGGTTTAAATTATCATTACTAAACCTGTTTTCCTCAACAGATGGCAGTGAAAGTGGGCGGCAGGTGAAGACTGTGCAAGAACGCTGGCGTGAGTCTTTGTTGGCCTGCTCCAGCTTGTCGCAGGTCTTCCTGCATCTCTCCACACTTGAGCGCAGTGTAGTCTGGGCCAAATCCATCCTCAATGCCCGTTGTAAGGTGTGCGTCTTTGTTGGCCTGCTCCAGCTTGTCGCAGGTCTTCCTGCATCTTTCCACACTTGAGCGCAGTGTAGTCTGGGCCAAATCCATCCTCAATGCCCGTTGTAAGGTGTGCCGTAGGAAAGGAGACGCTGAGAACATGCTTCTCTGTGACGCCTGTGACAGAGGCTATCACATCTTCTGTGTTCGGCCAAAACTGAAGGTGAGAACCATAGTTTTTGGAAGGTTTTATTTAGTGGACCCCTTAATAACTGTTCTTTTTCAGAAACCCTGACTTGCCATGCAGACGTAAAGTGTGTACGTATAAACTAACACATGCAGCCAAGGACAAAAAAAGGAAAGGAAAATAGACATGTATATCAGCAATCTGTTATTAAATTATTGTATATTTATTGGTAAATAGAAAATCTCTTAAACTTCTGAGTTTAAGACGAAAGTTTGATCTTCCTTCATTTGTTTTACAGGCTGTTCCTTCTGAAGACTGGTTCTGCCCTGAGTGCCGCCCCAAACAGCGCTCCCACAGAATCAACTCACGGCAGCGTTCCTCTATTGACTCTGAAGAAGATATGGAGGAAGAGGAGGAGTCTGAACAAGAGGAAGAAGAATCAGAAGAGGAAGAAGTTGAGTCGGAAGAAGAACAGTCAGAGGAGGAAAAGTTAGTGGACTTGGCTTTTTTTTTTTGATAATTTTTCTTGCAGGTTTACTCATTTCATGCAGAAGGATATTGTGAAAGTTGTTTTCTTTTTTCTCATTTATTTAACAGTGTGCCCAAGAAGGCTCCTGTCAAACTTCCTCTCCAGAGCAATAAAGGAGGTCGTTTGAACACCAGATCAAAACAGGCTGAATCAAGTCATTCCACGACTCGCTCGCAGCAGAACACACCCAAACAGAGCCAGCCTGCTTCTAATAAAGGAGGCTCCAAAAACTCAGGGAAGAAGTCTACCCCGGTGTCTAATTGCAAACCCCCTCCCCGGGCAGGAAGCCGCTCCAGTGCTCGTCTTAGTCTAGAGGTGCCCGCCGATGGCACAACAGCCAAATCCAACCAGTCCAGTCCTGCAGCAGAAAATACAGACTCTAGGAAGAGACCCATTACTGGTAAGGAGTTTCAGTGAATTCACTCAAAAAAGGGGGGAAAAAAACAAAAATCTGATTAACATAAAGGAAATTTAATTTACTGCATCACATCAAAGTAGGATACTCTGGAAGCTTGTTTCCGCCACAGAATGCAAAATAAAATGTACTCAAAATTGTATGTATACATCTCACAATTTTATTTCTGGCATGGAATAAAAATAAAAATGGTAATCTCACAATTTGGACTACTTTTCGTGAAATTGCAAGTTTATATGTAACAATTCTGACTTTTTCTTAGAATTGAGAGTTTGTCTCTCAATCGCAAGTTATAAAATATTTACATCTCGCAATTGACTTTCTCAGAATTCTGACATTGTAATTACTTTTTTTCTTTGTTTAGGAACATAATGAAAAATAAAAAAGCTAATTGAGACTTTTTGTCTCACAATTCTGACTTGTTCTCTTTTTTTTTTGCAAAAAAATTAAATGGAGATAAAAACTAAGATTTGAGTAAAAGTCACAATTGTGAGATAAAAAGACATGATTGCCATTTTTATCTTGTGACAGAAAAAAGGTGTTATAGGATACAGTATGAAAAAGGGAACAAATGGAACAAAATTCCATGTAAATGCCAATGTTTTTTCCCTAAATTTTATATCGGGCTTGGATTGAAGAAAATGACACAAAAAAAATGGCATACTTGATATTTAACTGAATGCAGACACCTGTTGTTTTTCCCGTTTCATTTTCTCCAAGACTTCTTGTTCACATGTATTTTGGTTTGCCACTGTTTCTCCAGCAGAGGTCTCCCCAAAAGCCAAGATCGTCTTGGCTCCAACCACCACTTCATCCAACCGTCGAATCTCAGTGAGAAACTTAGGCGTACACGAGCTGTCAGCCTGTGAGCTGCTCACTGTGGACCTGGTCAGACACGAGGACAGCTGGCCCTTCAAGAAACTGGTGTCTAGAACTCAGGTAGTGCATTTAGAAGTACACACTTATACCTCTCTGTAACAAGGCCATGGAGCTCCCATTCATGCTTACTTTACGACCAGCTGTACTCCTAAATAATCTGTGCAGTTGTTCTGTGACATCTCACTATCCCAGTTTTGCACCGAGGCATTATTTTCATGGTTTTAATGACTTTTATATTTTTATTGCACACATTTTTCCAGGTGCCCGATTACTATGACATAATCAAAAAACCCATCGCCTTGAGCACAATCAGGGAAAAGGTCAACAACTGTGAATACCAAACTGCTGGTAAGAATTGAAGGTTGAAGTTTTTTTTCTTTTTAAACAAGTTGAAATATCCACTCGAGTATATCAAGACGTAATTTAGAATGAACCATATCTAAACCACTTTAATAGCTTGATAGTCGCACAACATGAATCATTGCTAAATGTAGTTTCTTTTGTGTTATTAATCTCATAGCGGAGTATATTAAGGATGTGGAGCTCATGTTTTCCAACTGTCTGGAGTACAACCCAAGTAACACCAACGAAGCAAAAGCCGGTCTACGGCTCCAGGCCTTCTTCCATTCTGAGCTTCAGAGACTCGGCCTGACTGAACGCATGACCCCTCCACAGAAACAGCCACGGATGTAAACAAAAGCCCGTCTTCCACACAAATACACCAACTGGCTCAGAATGAAGGCCAGTTCATAATCCGCTGTCTAATTATGTTGTTCCGTAGCATTTGTGGAATGTTCATGAACATTCCAGTGTGGTGTGACTCATTAAAAATTCTACCTAGCTCTTGTTCACAGTTTTATTTGCAATGTTCAGTGTGCAAGCAAAACGGCACTCAAGCAGCGGATATCAAGCGGCGTGTATCTTCACAGCCAGTGACAGGACTATAAATCGGCCTTTAATCCTATGGAGCGAAGTATAAGTCCTTCACTAGCAGGAGAAAAGGAAAAACAACTGTGCTGTAAAGAAAAAAATATTTGCACTGTTTTCTGAAAAGTTATTTTTGTGTTCACGTAGTAACTCGGGACAAAAAGCCTTGTTTTTGTCTGCAATTTCAAAATGGTGCATTTTGGGTTTTTTTTTTTTTGTACTTCAACTGCATTTCTAGACTACTATTTTGTATAGATTTTTACAGACCGGAGTCTCCATTTTGACAATAAATTAAGTCTCGCAGCTCAAAGGAACTAATAGAATTTCTGTTTTGTAGTTGTAAAGATAAACTCAGTTCTTTTGTTCAGGTCCCTAGCTTGCATAAACACTACGTAGAAACCAAATCATCCTGTTTTGTTGCTTCCTTTTACAGTTTTTGGTATTTATTTAGATTTGGATATAATTTGCTTGCTTTATTTATAAAATTGTCTTTATAGGTTGTGTCTCTCCATCAGAAAGCTGTATGAATCAGTTTTCCTCTCATGGGTCTTAAGATTAATTTTACCTGATGTGTAAATCTTTTCTTTTTTTTTTCTCTATGTAAAATAAATTGTTAATATTTGGCTTGACCACTTGTGTTCATCACTGATTTTCAGTTATGCATAAATTGTATACATTTGGAGTTAGCTGCACTTTAAAATAGATTTTTACAGACCGGAGTCTCCATTTTGACAATAAATTAAGTCTCGCAGCTCAAAGGAACTAATAGAATTTCTGTTTTGTAGTTGTAAAGATAAACTCAGTTCTTTTGTTCAGGTCCCTAGCTTGCATAAACACTACGTAGAAACCAAATCATCCTGTTTTGTTGCTTCCTTTTACAGTTTTTGGTATTTATTTAGATTTGGATATAATTTGCTTGCTTTATTTATAAAATTGTCTTTATAGGTTGTGTCTCTCCATCAGAAAGCTGTATGAATCAGTTTTCCTCTCATGGGTCTTAAGATTAATTTTACCTGATGTGTAAATCTTTTTTTTTTTTTTTTCTCTATGTAAAATAAATTGTTAATATTTGGCTTGACCACTTGTGTTCATCACTGATTTTCAGTTATGCATAAATTGTATACATTTGGAGTTAGCTGCACTTTAAGTGAAGAAAAAAAAATTAACAAATATCGGCTTTTTCCATTTAAAATGTGTACACTGTATATAACGTAGCATACGGGTATTTGAAAGTTTATAACAAATCATCAGCTCATGTGCCTTCAACTACTAATGAGTAAGCTAATTTAGTCATGAACAGATATGATGAATATATTATCTCAGATATAACAATTGCTAGATATTGCTCTTATTTGAAGTCAAATGTCTTGGGTACTGTTCAAGACTTAGAAGTTTGTTAGACGGGTAACGTCATATTTTCAGTACATTTAAGTTATTGTTTTAAACAATATTATGCCAAGTTGTAATTCAAATGTGTGGCACATATTTGTCCGCTTCATTTCCAAGTGTCCCAATGACTGCACGTGCTCGATCAGCCCTTCACTGCGGCTGTGCAATGCTTTCTCTCTCTCTCTCTCTCACACACACACACACACTCACTCTCTCTCTCTCTCTCGCGCACTGTCTCGGCTGTTCACATTCCCAGATAGAAGTACCAAGAAAATAATCGTTCACTGATTCATTTCGTCGGACAGCATGGTAAGCATAGGTCTTCTCTCACACATCGTTCATTCTTAATTCATAACAGATGTTATAATGTTATTTTGAAACTCTTTCTGTCAAACTTTTGATTGGTAACGGTCACGTTTTCAGCTCCGGCAGGAATGTAACGCGGCGCTGTCGCGAGGTCCGTGATTGTATGCGCTCCGGTTAAAGAATATAAAGCTCTATACGGCTCTAAGTTGATTTTGTGGTTACCAAAATCTGTTTTAGTTTGATATGAATCTATATCTCAGGCCTGTAGCCCGAAGCGGCCATTTTAAGCTAATTCTCTCTCTCTCTCTCGCGCACTGTCTCGGCTGTTCACATTCCCAGATAGAAGTACCAAGAAAATAATCGTTCACTGATTCATTTCGTCGGACAGCATGGTAAGCATAGGTCTTCTCTCACACATCGTTCATTCTTAATTCATAACAGATGTTATAATGTTATTTTGAAACTCTTTCTGTCAAACTTGATTGGTAACGGTCACGTTTTCAGCTCCGGCAGGAATGTAACGCGGCGCTGTCGCGAGGTCCGTGATTGTATGCGCTCCGGTTAAAGAATATAAAGCTCCTTACGGCTCTAAGTTGATTTTGTGGTTACCAAAATCTGTTTTAGTTTGATATGAATCTATATCTCAGGCCTGTAGCCCGAAGCGGCCATTTTAAGCTAATTTTAGCCGGTGTTTTAATCACTCTGAGCGCGCGCCTCTCCAACTTTTTCTCACGGGTGCTGGAGAAATAAATCATCGGGACTTGAACTGATGGACTCCTACGATAATACTTAGATCAGAACGAGCTGTTTATTGCTGTCAGATGCCTAATGTGCGTCATGGGAAGTGAATTCGGCTACTTGTTCATGATTCAGTAGGATTTAGTGGCCGTAGTGTGAGTGAGAGAGTCGCAGCTCCACACCAGCTGCTCAGAGCGCGTGTGTGCGCCTGCGCCATGACTGCCTGTTCACTCACTGTTAACTACTTCACACTAACTAGTACTTTTGATACTAGTAACTATTACAAGAGTTGACACTACTTGTTTATTCAGTATTGAATATATGAAAAATGCACTAAATACTTAATTAAATAATATTACCTATTCAGTACTTTTTCTAACTACTAACCTCATGTTTAGCAGTACTTTAATAGTCAGTGGTCATTATTTTGTTACAAGTATGTGTAGTAATTGTAATTTATAATAGTTGTTTGTAAAAAAAACAAAACACTGTCAAGTAGCCATTTTTCTAGACATTATAATAAGTGCAAAATAAATTATTCTAAAAAGTTAAGAAAAATCAGATGCTGCTTATATCCAATAAAAGATACTAGTAAGAAACTAGGTTGATATTATTTTGTTTATTATTTATATGGTTTATATATTACTATCTATTAATTATTTGAGTTTTTTCTAAAAAAAAAAATCTTATTTTTAAAATGATAATGCTTCTAATTTAAAATTGTTTAAATATTTGTACTGGTAAACAAGACAAATACAAGCAAGTACGATTTATTTATTTATTTAAGTGCAATTGGAGTAGTTAATGGTATCCAAAGAATAAGTAGTACTAATATCTAATTAAGTTCTTATCTGAATCTATAGCAATCATCTTATTAATATCCCATTTTATTCCTCTAATATTTAATTTGAATCCTCTAATAATATCTAATAAGTGATATCATGAATAATTGCCAGTAAAAGTAGGTACTAGTCAGTTGCTAGGAGAAAAATAAAAATACATGGTAATAAGTTACCAGTGCGGTTTGAGGAATACATTTTAAAATGGCATGCGAGTAGTAATGTTCATTTGACATTAATCACTGTTTTGTTTCAATGGATTAATGCACCGTTCAAACTTCGAAGGGCCTCATTTGTGTTGAGGGTGAAGTGTCATTGATCATGAATCCAAATGTATTTAAAAAGTCTCAGGAGGAGCTAGTTGTATCGTGGCCCAGGCACCCCACTATGACTCCATTTTGGACCGGGAGTGAGATTTGAACTGTAGTGACAGACCAGCTGGCTATGCGCAGCACTTACGTGAGTCAGGGTTTGTGAGCAGCACTGGATCACTCAATGCCAGTGAGGTGATCCAGATCTCTAATATTACCTGGTGGATTCATACAGTTGTTATTTTTTACTATGGTTGATGCTGGTTAGAGTTTGGACATCCAAATATGTAGACGTGCTGTTTTCGTATCAGCTGTCTGTACTTATCTCAATCCCATCCTCATCGCAGGCCTCTGGTGTCACAGTCAGTGATGAAGTCATCAAAGTCTTCAATGACATGAAAGTACGGAAGTCCTCGTCCTCAGACGAGGTGAAAAAGCGCAAAAAGGCAGTGCTGTTCTGCCTCAGCGATGACAAGAAGAAGATCGTCGTAGAAGAGGGCAAGCATATCTTAGTCGGAGACATTGGAGACACTGTCGATGACCCCTACGCCTGCTTCGTGAAGCTCCTACCTCTTAACGACTGCAGATACGGCTTATACGATGCCACTTATGAAACTAAAGAGTCCAAGAAAGAAGACTTGGTATTCATATTTTGGTATGTAGTCTGACTGGCAAGATAATTATTAGGATTGCAAAGGGGCGTAAAATTTCTGGTAAATTTCTGGAAACTTTCCAAGATGTTTTGGAAATTTTCCGCCCCTTTGCAACCATAATAACAGATACATTTTTGTTTTTTTATTGTATTTATTTATTTATGCATTTTTTTATTATATGCATTTATTAATTTATTTATGCATTTTATTGGAATTTAGATTTTAGTTTAGGTAGTTTGAATTGTTATTCAATTGGTTTTATTAAATTTGTATATTTGGAAAAGCACTATAAATGTTTTAATTTTTTTATTTTAAGTATTAGTTCCATTTTTTTATTTCTTATGACTTGTTTGATCTGTCTATAGCAACACATACAAGAAGTAAACTTGTCTAACTGGTTGAATTGTTGTTGTTGTTGTTGTTGTTTTTGTTTTTAGAATGCACTGATAGTTTAACGTCAGGCTTCTGAAATGAATTAAACCAGACCATCCAACATAATTATTTTTTTAATTAATTATTTTTATTTTAATTGATGGAATTATAGTTTTCATTTATATAAAAGCTTCAGTTAACAATAATAAATTGTTGCTTTTCAGTTCTGCTATACACAAAATACACAAGTCAATTCATTTTTCTTTCTTTCTTTCTCTGCATGTGTACTCAGCATTGATGTTTTTGATTACAGGGCCCCTGAAGGTGCGCCGTTAAAAAGCAAGATGATTTACGCTAGCTCAAAAGATGCCATTAAGAAGAAGTTTACAGGTGAGTACAGTCATATTCACTAATAATACCCATAATGCGTCTTTATAAAACAGATAGTATCTGGATGCTGGGTCCTGAGTGATGATTGTTCAATACATTGCTATGACACCAAATAACTAATATATAACCAGTATGTATATATATATATATATATATATAAAATACTCTAAAATATAAAAAATATTATAGTTAATATATATATTAAAGATAGGTTAACTATTTACTGTTATATGTATTATATATTAAAGGTAATGGTTAATCTATATGGGTAATGTAACTGACACAAGAAATGTTTTGAATATATATATATATATATATATATGACATTTAAAATGTTAAATATTGTTCAATTATATTATATTATTATATATTAAAGTTAGTAGTTAATATACAAGATGTATAAATAGAACAAATATATAAAATACAGACCGTAAAATAGAAAAAAAGTAAAAAAATAAGTTATGTATATATAAAATATATATATACAGTAGATAGAATCTATCACAATAAGATCAGAAACAAAGAAAGCACACATAAGTTCATATTCACATTGAAACAAAACACTCCAGTAGTACACTACTTTTTATTTGAAATCTAATGCAATCACGCGTTCTTTTCCAGGTATCAAACACGAATGGCAGGTTAATGGTTTAGACGACATTCAGGACCGCTCAACCCTGGCAGAGAAGTTGGGTGGAAATGTGGTCGTATCGCTGGAGGGGAGACCATTGTAAACTCAGCAGCCATGTGCCATCTGGATTCCACACGCTTTCATCTTAGCAGCTGTCTCTATCATTTGATCCTGAAGGAATAATCCTAGTTTGTCTTTATTTCTTTTTTTCCCCCTAATTTCTCAAGGAGATCTCATTAACATATGTAAGAAAAAATCTACCAGCTGAATGCTAGCTTACTTTTGCAGTTAGCTTTTATACGTCCCCAAAGAACTTTCTGTCTCCCTCCTTGTGTTTTGCCAAACGACAGTAGAAAGCTCGGATGATCAGATACTAAGAGTTGATATTGGCTGAGATATTCTATTATGCTGTAAGAGAACTATATGAGAATGCTGTACGTTAATGCCTCACAGCTATGCGTTAACCGGTGACAAGCACTTTTCACGTTTGAAACTATTTATTTGAACTCTTCTACCTAATCTGGCTCATTTGACAATAGCGAACACATTAAGTCTATGCAGATAAACGAAGCACTTTTGGTTTTTACACTACCAGTTGAAGGAGGACTATGGAATTTGTGTGTGTGTCAGCCCGGAATAGAAGTTACCACAGTTTTCATTGCTGTTACGCATATGGACATAAACAGATGGGTTCTGAACTCTTCCACTGCAGCCTGTGATTCAAACGCACCTCTGAACGTGAAGCCGAGCTGCTTGGAATGATTTTTCTTTTTTTAACACTACATGAAAACACAATATTATCTGTAAAGTTGGCAATATTTGCAGCCTGAAGTGAAACATGGTTTTTGAGATCGAGGAAGGTGCCACTCTGAAATAAAAGCTTGTGGCAGAATTCTTGGCTCAGGTAAACGGTGGCTGATTTTAGCAGGGTGTGAGACGTGATGATGTTCTGAGCTGGGTTTACTTCAGAACCACCTTCATTGAAGGAGTTGTTTAATGAAAAATATTTCATATTTATTATATTTTATAATTATTATTTATTATAATATAATTTATTATAGTATTCGTACGTTTTTTAATGTTCTGAGTCAAGGCTAACTCTTAAAGACTCATCTATCTATCCATCATCCATCGTTCTGTCATCTATCTATCTGTCTGTCTATCTAGCTAGCTATCTATCTATCATTCTGTCCTATCTGTCTATATATCTATCAATCATTCTGTCCTATTTATCTGTCTATCAATCTATCAATCATTCTGTCCTATCTATCTGTCTATCTATCTATCTGTCTGTCTATCTATATCATTCTGTCCTATCTATCTGTCTATCTATCTATCTATCAATCATTCTGTCTTATCTATCTACCTATCTATCAATCTATCAATCATTCTGTCCTATCTATCTATCAATCTATCAATCATTCTGTCCTATCTATCTATCAATCATTCTGTCCTATCTATCTATCTATCATTCTGTCCTATCTATCTGTCTATCTATCATTCTGTCCTATCTATCTATCTATCTTTCTATCATTCTGTCCTATCTATCTGTCTATCTATCTATCATTCTGTCCTATCTATCATTCTGTCCTTCCTACCTATCTATCTGTCTGTCTATCTATCTATCTATCATTCTGTCCTATCTATCTGTCTATCATTCTGTCACACACACACACACACTCACTCTATCTATCTATCTGTCTGTCTGTCTGTCTATCTATCTGTCTATCTATCTATCTATCTATCATTCTGTCCTATCTATCTGTCTATCATTCTGTCCTATCTATCTATTATTCTGTCCTATCTATCTATCTATCTATCTGTCTATCTATCTATCAATCCCTTAATGCTCTATAGATATAGAGTACGTAAGGTCAATACAAACTTAAAGACTTTTTAATTCTGCTTTAGGCTATATTGAACAAACTTTACTATACTTGAAAACTTTGATTTTCTAGTTATTGAATGGTTTGTTAGTGTTTGGTTAAGCTTTTTTAGGCATTCTGATTCTAGCATACCAATCAAGTAAATCATTGAACTCACTAATAGAAAATCATTTACATACATCTTTAGATTGAGGGCAGCACTTAGTAAAGTTAAAATGAGCAGCCCAGCCTCCTTCACTACTTCTTACAGGCCAGGCGGTTTCTATGAGCGTGGTCTTGCAGTAGATCTGGGCTTGAGGCCAGTGGCTGCTTTTCCCTTTGGAGAATTTGATCCGCAGGCAGGGAGCAATCCTCTGCTGCTAGGCGCTATTTATGGCCAGCATGCTTTTGTGTCTTGTCATCGTTGTGCACAAATGGCAAAACTGAACATGCTTCCAAAGAGCTACAAAAAGGACGCTGGTGGACAGGCTGGGCAGCGGTTATAAAGAGCGGTTTTCACTCTTCAGAGAAGTAGCACGAATGAAAGGAAGGTCTCTGTTTCAGTGAAAAACACAGGGGGCTGCTCTCAAATATCACAGACCATTTTAAAATACAATGTGTAGATTGTTACAAATCTAATCCCTAAAAACCCCTCACATAAAAGCTCTCAGGGAAGGAAAGTACTGGCCTTCATCTGTGCTGTTTATTATAGTTTAGTTATGAACACACTGCAGTCTCCTCTAGGAAATTTCTAGTAGTGGTTATGAAACTAGATCTCAGTGCATGTAGGCACATTGTGGGGGTGAAGGCCTGGATATCATATGATATTCATCTAAAATGGGGTTAACAAGGGCAAATGACAGTATCTAGAGAGCAGGGTGACTGATGGCTATGTAATGCAAATATACATAATACAGTTCATTGATAGCAAATGATATATACACAAAATTACTAATAATAAATGAATAATGAAATGAAAAAAATATATATTCTAAATGCATCATATATTTTTTTAAATATTGTTTACTTATGTTTATTATTACTTTGGAACTGACATACAAGTTATTGACCTTTAATTGGCCTGGTTGATATATTAATCTGTCATCAGAAAATGATTTTGGTTGATTATAAACTCACACAGAAACATCTCTTAACTACACACCACTGTTCAAAAGTTTGTGATCGTTAAGATTTGTTCAAAGTTTTTGAAAGAAGTCTCTTATTCTCACCAAGGCTGCATTTATTTGATCAAAAAATACAGGAAAACAGTAATAGTGTGACTACTGATATTATTATATCAGTATATTAATTATATTATTACAAAATATTATTACAATTTAAAAGAACTGTTTTCTGTTTTAATATATTTACTCCAGTCATCATTACTCCAGTCTTCAGTGTCACATGATCCTTCAGAAATCATTCTAATATGCTGATTTGGTGCTCAAGAAACATTTATTATTTAAAAAAATAAATAAAAAAGACACATTATTATATGTTGGCAAGGATGCCTCATCATGCACTGTTACAGACAAACAATAGAGCAATCTCTACTCAAAAGACACCATGCAGACAGCAAGAAAAATACATGTTTATTTACTTGCAATCTTAAAAGTTGCATCTACTTTGGGCTCACATAGCCAACTTATTAGTCAGAGCTTTTATGTCCACCACTGCCCGAAACAAAGTGCCTTTCATGTAAGCCCTGAATCTCTGTGTCTGGACAAGTGTGCTGAAAATAAACAAATGACCTCTCCTTACTCTCCAGTAGGTTCTGTGCAGTGAAAGGGTGTGTGCACTGCGCTCAGAGTATTGATAGCTTACTGCTGCAAAGCATGTGAGAATGTGCGACATGTTGTTAAAAACATTTCACGAATACGGTCAACAAGCTTAGCTGTTCCTTCTCATTTAACCTGAAAATCTGTGAGTTTAAAGGAATAGTTAAGCCAAAAAGGAAAATTTGCTGAAAATGTACTCACCTTCAGGCCAGATGTAGATGAGTTTGTTTCTTCATCGGAACAGATTTAGCAGTACATCACTTGCTCACCAGTGGATCCTCTGCAGTGAATGGGTGCCGTCAGAATGAGAGTCCAAACAGCTGATAAATCACAAGTAATCCACACAACTCCAGTCCATCACTTAATGTCTTGAGAAGCAAAAATCTGCATGTTTGTAAAAAACAAAAACCAATCCATCATTAAGATGTAAAAATACGAGTCCAGATTCAGGAGGGAAATATGCCCAGAAATAAACACCATTTACAAGTGAAAATAGTCCAAAACAGTTTAAAACAAATATGGTGGTGGATTTTGATGTGAAATGACCACAGGGGACGGACTTTTTCACTAGAGGAAGGGTTATTATGTTCTATGAACAGAAGCAGCAGTTATTTCATTTTCACAGATATTTCATTGCCATTTCAGTTAACTGAACTTTTCGTTCAGTTAATTTTGCAGTGGTTTGTTGTGTCTATTGCAGTGCAACGACCTGATGAGGGCATATCAATGTGTTATTGCATATCACAGGGTCACAAGATTTCACTTGAGGACAACGTTACTCAATATGTTATTATGATGCTCACGTCTGTGATGTTGATGCCTGTATATCATTTCTCAACATGTTTTGATGTCCTGAGCCGGTGTAATTAATACAAGGTTATATGATTTGATATGCTCTTTAACTTTATAATGACAAGCATTTGGTGTACAGAAATCACTGTGTACCGTTTTATGATGGTGGGTTTTCCGAAGGCCCAAAATTGACACTTGACCATTGGCTGCTCATTACCTAAAGTCTATTAGTATGCACAAACTATAACACGGGCCAAAGCGGTGAGCTGCAGTGTGGCATGGCAGAAATTATTATTCTCTTATCTGGATTCTTGCCATAAAAATAATTATCCAGCAGTGCTGGATTCTTTCAAACTCATCTGACTTGAACTAATGAATTAGTGGGGTGTTTCCATAAGAACAGCATCGCACTCCAGCAGCAGCAGGTGATGATCAGCAGTTGATCTCTCCGTGACTAAAGTGAGTTTGTCACTCTCTAGTGGTCAGTAATCACATCAACACACAATCATAGAAACACATCGGTGACAATTGTTGCAGTGACCCTTATTCTGTACAGACTTTGTTAGTGAATATTTCACTTATAAGACTGTAATGAAGTTACAAATTTAATAATAATAATGTATTTTATTTATTTACATAGGAATATGTAGCCTATAACCTATATGTATATGTAGATAGAGACCAATATACATGACATATCTGATTAATTTGAAAATGAATAAGAAACCTAAAAGAGTTAAGCCGAATCTAATATATATAAATTGCAATCGAATCACAAATAATCATAATTAAACGTTATTTTTTTTATTCATATAGTAAAAAAAGTGTTTACAAAGTGCTTTACAAGAGTATATACAAATATAGGCCTACATAACATCGGAATGATAAGATAACAAGAAAAAAACAAACATATAATATAATAAATATTATATAATGTTCAAATTAATAATAACAATAATAATAATAAACGTTATTTATTTTAATAATATAGTAAAAACAGTCCATGTTTTGCTTACATGTATGCGTAGAGACAAATATACATAAAATATGTGAATAATAAAATAACAAGAAAAATAAAAGAGTAAAGCCAAACCTATAATATAATATAGATTTCAATCTAATAGTAATAATAAAACAACAACCACAACAACAATAATAATAACAACCGTTTGGGGGCGTGTTAGAACGAGCCGTTTTAGGGGGGCGTGGCAGAGTCTTAACTTTGATAAAGAATATCTCTTTGGTTTTGAGACTTTAGTCTTTGCAACTTCAGGGATCTTATCTATACACAATCAGCTTGTAACACTCCAAAGAGAGAGGAAAACTTGAAATCGCATCATATGACCCCTTTAATATAGTACAAAACAATGCTTACAAACTGATTTACAAGGAATATGTTTAGCCTATATGTAAATACAAATCTGCGTGACGTACATGGATAACAAGAAAATTAAGAGCAAAGCCAAACAATAAAAATTATATAATAATAATAATAATATCTAAAAAAGCTCATAAATGAGCAAACCTTGAGCAGCTTGTCGGTTTGTACTTTTAGGCTCCGCCTCTCAGAGCGCCTATCCCAGTGACGTCACACGCACTCCGCCACATTCATAGTTCATACTCCACCCGCAGCAGCCATGATGGTGGGTGCTTTTCTCTCTTACTCCCTCCACCCTTATTATTTACACCTACAATCCTCCGATGCGTCGAGTAATAACGAGCATCTGTCGTCTTTGCGCTCCGACCGTTCGTTCTGATCTTTCTGTGTGTTTCTCCACAGCAAGAAGGGCTGGACGATGGTCCCGATTTCCTCTCGGAGGAGGACAGAGGAGTAAGTTTTTTTTCCCCTTTCCTCATTCCCGTTCTGTCTCTGTCCTCCTACTGTGTGCTGTGCATGTCTGTTGTGTGTGTTTGTGGTCGGAGGACGTGTGTATTACTGCTGGTGTCACTGTGGCCCTGTGTGTGTGTCCTATTTGAGTCAGACCTCACACACACTAACCCTCGGATGCACAATGACTCGCCTCAGACTCTCTAGTTTGATGACAATACCAGAAACTAGGGCAAGAACCCACAACCCACATCGTGCCACTGACCATGAGCTCATCTAGCTGGTTAAATAACCTTGTTAAAGTTAAAGAATAAGCGAACGGTGTGTCAGTCAGGCTGTCATCGAGCTGAAGGTTTATATGTTTGCATTTGTGCAAATTCTCTGGTGAATATTACTGTATTAAAACACTGTTGCTTTACATAATTACGTGACTAATTCTTATCTGGATAAAAGTTGAGACAGTGTTACTTTGTAATGTAACATCAAATGAAACAATTGCTATATATAGTTTCCTAATTTTAAAGGGGTCATATGATGCTTTTTTAAAGATCATTATTTGGTGTAACAGAATATGTTGACATGCTTTAATGTTCAAAAAACACATTATTCTTCAAATACTGTACATTATTGTAGGTCCTCTATGCCCCGCCTCTCAAACGCTTCGGTTTCTACAAAGTCCCTCCTTCCGACAAGCGCAGTCTGCTCTGATTGGCCAGCTGACCCAGTGCATTGTGATTGGCCGAACACCGCAAGCACTCGTCGGAAATGTAACGCCCCTTACCATAATCGCCAGCTTCATCTTTCAAAATAAATGTAAAGACAGAGTACTGAAACCACGCCTTCTTTCTTTGCGTGCACATTTGGGCGCATTATGCAAATATTTCCACATAGTGAGGTAGATATGTGGGGGCGTGTTAGAACGAGCCGTTTTAGGGGGGCGTGGCAGAGTCTTAACTTTGATAAAGAATATCTTTTTGGGTTTGAGACTTTAGTCTTTGCAACTTCAGGGATCGTATCTATGCACAATCAGCTTGTAACACTCCAAAGAGAGAGGAAAACTTGAAATCGCATCATATGACCCCTTTAATACTTGGATTATTTTTATTTAGATATACCTCACAAAAAAATACTGCACTGTAGCAGTGCCATGTATTTTAATGTATACCATGCTACTGTATGTAGTACTAAAAGGTCATTTTAAGAATACCCTGTTACTTTCATGATATGTTGTCAGTTTTGTAAGGAATGTGGTTGTATAGAAAAACTGGATTTAAAATAATGTTTACAATTAAAATAATGTTGCATTGAAAATTAACGGACATTTACTTTAACCATAGTTACTTTCTACCAAAATATAATATTTACTACAGATTTTATTACTGCAAAACTCTTTTATAGTTTAATATGATAGTTAAAAAAAATCTCATAATTTAATTATGTAATATTTTATTGTATAATTTTTCAATATTATAATCATTTTACTGTCAAAATTATGAGAACTGCCTAACATTTCAGTGCAGTGCTGTTTTGTATGAGATTTGACATTTATTATATCTATATTGTAGTTGATGAATAACTTCTTAGACATTAATTTTTTTAGCGTTTAGGATTTTAGGTTAAATGCATATATTTGTATAAGGGAAAGTGTATATTTTAGGTGCAATTGTTTCAACGTTTTTCATCGTTAATAACTCTGACAAATGAATTTTAGAAAATACAAATATTCCATCTTTCCTGAGAAAAATAGTGTTAGAAATTGAATATGGCACTGCGGTCACTGCTTATCATATCGTGTCTTCTACTTAAATGCAACAAAATGTATTCTGTTTTGTAATTAGATCAAACTTAAACTTTTTGTGTAATATTCAAAAATGGGTGCAGCATGATCCTCGCTGTTTGAGCTATTGATGTTATTAAATTACACTGTATTTATGCAATTATTTTAATAGCCAAGGGCAGTGAATGTGGATCTTCAAACTGACGCTACACTCCAGGTGGACATTTCAGATGCTCTGAGTTTATGTGACTCCGCTTTAGAAATTAGGGGGTGGAGAGAGAGGCCACGACGTCAGCCACCTTTTTGAGAAATTATTTACTTTGGCTTGAGCTTCTTTGTGTTTAGCTGTAGGTGGAATGATGGTTTATGACTCCCTGGTGAACGCTTCGCTAGTAGTGGAATGCACAATGGCCAAAACCAAAAATGTAAAGTTTTTTATTTTAAAGAAATTAATCCTTTTATTCAGCGAGGATACATCAATTTGATCAAAAGTGACCGTAAAGACATTTATAATGTTTTTTTTATTTTAATTTTTTTCAATTAATGTTCTTCTAAACCTCCTTTTCTTTAGAATCTTGAAAAAATCTATCACAGATCTTACTAAAATATTAATCTGCACAACTGATTTCAACATTGATAATAATAAGAAAGCAGCAAAGCATCATATTAGAATGATTTCTGAAGGATCATGTGACACAAGATGTGGTGTAATGATGCAGAATATTTCAGCTTTGACCACAGGAATGAATGACATCTTAAAATATATTAAAATAGAACATTTTTATTTTAAATTGTAAACGTATTTCACAGTGTTACTGTGTTTTTGGCCTGCTGTCCTGTTTTTATTAGCTTATTTCGATTAGCGATATTTCGATATTAAGTATCAAAGAAGTCTTTTGAAGTCTATCTGATTTAATATAGTTTCATCTGAAATACTCGGATTAATACTCGGCACTGACTGCCATTTACAATATCATCAAAGCAAGCCTGAATTATTTATAGCACTTTGCATTAGGCACAGCAGTGTGAGCGATTGCTATTATGAATCCCAGAGTCTCATTACCAGCCCCCTCTGAAGGCAGTTTTGAGAGTCATAATGCCACTTGAATATCTAACATAAAGACTTTCCCTGTAGATTCCTCCTGCTCCTCCGAAACCAGATTTCGATGCATCTCGGGAGAAACTTCAGAAGCTAGGTGAAGGTGAAGGATCTATGACCAAGGAGGAGTTCACTAAGATGAAACAGGAGCTGGAGGCGTGAGTTGATCGATTGTTAGTGCATTGCTAGTTGCACGACTTCATCATTACTAATATGAAAATGTGTTGCAGTGAATATCTGGCCATCTTCAAGAAGACCGTGGCAATGCATGAGGTCTTTCTGTGCCGTGTTGCTGCCCACCCGGTCCTGCGCAAAGACTTGAACTTTCATGTTTTCTTAGAGTACAACCAAGACGTAAGTGTGCCATTTTTAACTTTGACATTATTGTTGTAAAATGTTTGGAAAATTGTAAGTACAAGTACAATATTGTTTTTAATTATTGCTTTTATGTATTGTCATGCATGTTATTATTTACTTTATTTTAACCATTGTTTTTTTAAGGCAATGAATCTTGAATATTGAATATAGATTATTTGATCATGAATTTAATCGTTCATTTAATCTCCAATGAATTCAAAATGTTTCTTAAAATCTCCTTTAAAGGGTTAGTTCACCCAAAAATGAAAATTAGGCTGTGTTTTACTCACCCCCGAGGCATTCTAGGCGTATATGACTTTCTTCTTTCAGATGAATCCAGTCGGAGTTACAT
>NW_015505263.1:1184925-1201729 GCF_001515645.1 Sinocyclocheilus grahami | reverse complement strand
GTACAACTGTTGGCGCAAGCTACATTAAAGTGATTATTACGTTTTGGATTCGTCTGAAAGAAGAAAGTCATATACACCTAGGATGGCTCTGGGGTGAGTAAAACACCTAATTTTAATTTTTGGGTGAACTAACCCTTTAATTATTTTTCTCTTTTTTTTTTTTGAAACTTGGACACAAACCAAAAGAATCAGATTATTCATAACAAATGAATAAGTCTGACATCAGTGCAAACAGCAGATGAGATTGTGCAAAGCAAACCAGAAGAATATTTAATGACATATTTTGAAACCAAAACAAATATAGAAATGCAAGTGTCATTCTCAGTAGAAATGAAAAAAGATTTGAGCATTTAATTGTTCATTTGCCCTTGGATTTTTCACTTGTAATTACAGCTGAGTGTACGAGGGAAAAACAAGAAGGAAAAGCTGGAGGATTTCTTCAAGAACGTGGTGAAGTCTGCAGATGGGGTTCTTGTGGCTGGAGTGAAGGTCAGTTCAGTCTGTAGCCTTCTTCCCATGTCATGTGACTTTTTTATGTGACTCCGCTTTAGAAATTAGGGGGTGGAGAGAGAGGCCACGACATCAGCCACCTTTTTGAGAAATTATTTACTTTGGCTTGAGCTTCTTTGTGTTTAGCTGTAGGTTGAATGATGGTTTATGACTCCCTGGTGAACGCTTCGCTAGTAGTGGAATGCACAATGGCCAAAACCAAAAATAGAGTGGTATGGTACAAATGTTTAGGGTCGCAAGAACTTGCGCATCAAAGCACACAGTAAAACAGTAATATTGGGAAATATTATTACAATTTCAAATGTTTTCTTTCCACAGGACCTCCTGTACAGACGAGGAAGAGCATTAGTTGATTATGAGAACGCTAATAAAGCTCTGGATAAAGCCCGAGCTAAAAACAAGGACGTCCTTCAAGCAGAAACCACACAGCAAGTGTGCTGTCAGAAGTTTGAGAAAATCTCTGAATCTGCAAAACAAGGTACTTCATGTGTATCGTTCAAAGTAGTTGAGTACAAAAATACTTGATTTTGCACCGTTTCCTAACCAGACGCAATGTAATACAATTTGCTGTTCTTCTAAACTGGCACAGGCAATTGCCATTTGTTGATTGCTTGGTTTTAATAGATGTCACACTAGTTGGCTCCACCTACCGTTATATGTCATTGGTCCAAAATCCGACTTCACTGATTGGTTCTGATTGTGTCATTTTACACTAGGGCAGAATAATCCAAATAAACCTGAAATAAACTTAAATTGTGATATTGCTTAATGTTATTATCAAATTGCTACTATCAAAATCTACTATTGCTATTATCAAAAGGCTATGATTTAATTAAATATATGCAAAGCATATTTTAGAGTGAAGTGCGCAAGTTTCCAGCAGTGGGTTTAATCAGAATAAATGATTGGAGAAGTCTGTCATTTTCACTAGAATATCCAGTTATAACATTTTGATTAAACATCACAAGGTTAGATTTTATTTTTTAAATTTTTTTAAAGGCTCCTTGAGATTTTCATCAAATAAAAACGTGATTGTTTAAGCTTTAAAAATTAAGATGGCCAAAAATCTTAGTATTGTAATTTTAAAGTTATACTGTAATAAAATTCTTCTTCTTCTTAAACACAATGTTTTTATTTTATGGTGAAATAGTGCAACAGAAATATTAATTTGTTTAATGTTTTTTATTTAGTAATAATAATCATAATAATAAATAAATAATATAAATTACAATAAAAATAGTAATAACATATATATATATATATATATAATATTAGTCATGTTGGTTATTTAATTACACTTTTTTTTTTTTCTTTTACATTTTTCACTATCAAAAAAAAATCACATTTCTTTTAAAGTTGTATTCCCCAAATTGTGCAGCTCTACTTTTGCTTTTAATTTGGACAGATAATTTTGTCTGGACAAGGTGTTAATGTGGAAATGCGTTTTTGAAAATTACCTCGATGTTAAATTGTTATGTGGCATATTCATTTAACCTCAGGTTGCTCCAGGGAGGTTGTCTGTTTATTAAAATGACTGGGAATCACTTTGAATAAAAGCATCTGCTAAACGGCTGTTTGCTCACTAAATATTAATGCTTGTGTTCCATTTAGAACTGATAGATTTCAAGACACGGCGAGTAGCAGCGTTCAGAAAGAACTTGGTGGAACTGGCCGAGCTGGAACTCAAACATGCCAAGGTTTCCATTCACTTTATACTCTGATTCTCAATTATGTCAAATCCACATATTGTTTATTCCTAATTTATAGGGATGTAACGATTCACTCAACTCACGATTCGATTCACGATTTTATTTTATTTTTTACTAAATGAGATTTAGGACAAATTATAAATTAAATGTGTCCTTTTATTATTGCTTGGACAAAATGCTGCACATTTCTTTGTGAAATTGAAATATAACACTATAATAATATACTAAATAGCACTTGCATATTACTGCTCTTTTGTTAGTTTTGATTGCTTCTATTGTCCTCATTTGTTAGTCGCTTTGGATAAAAGCATCTGCTAAATAACAAAATTTAAATATAATGTAAATGTAAATAACAAAACTAAATTAACATTTTAAAACAAGCCCCAAATCAAATAAATCTCTTCATATAAACAAAATCAGGCTTTGTCTGTGCTCTTTCCATTTAAAATGAGAGGCAACCACTGCATTTTAATCTTGATCCAAACAAAGATGCTGCATACATGCAACATGAGCAGTTTTTAATCTAAATTAGATTATCATTTCGAAATTTGAAAAACAGAATGGTTTGACTTCAGTTTTGTGAAGCAATAGATAATATCTGCATGAAACCGAAACAGCAGACGAGCTGAATGAGACGCAGATTCACTCTCTGCCAGCAGGTGGCGCTTAAAGCGTTTCCTTGTTTTCTGCTGTAAACAAAGCAGCGCTGCGCTTATAAACTTTAATATGCATTATACAGAGGCAAGATGAAAAGAAGAAACACCATCAAACCTTTTCTAAAGACAGTAAGTTCTCCTCAGACATACATTCATATAAACTCCTACACCTAAATGAATCGCGATTTGTTTAGCATCTCAACCGATTTGAATCGTCACATATTTGAATCGATTTTCAACCGGCTCGCGGTTAATCGTTACATCCCTACTAATTTATAAAATGGATAGTTCCGGTCCTTGATTCTGATTGGCTGAGCCACATTCGAAGCTGTTGTAAATTACTCTACAAACATACACCTTTGTTTGCGTTTGTGTGTTGCTCGGCAACCACTTTGTTGCAACCACAACTACATTGATTGGTGGAAGAATACTGTTTTTATTAATATCATTACACTTCATTTGCACTGTTTTATTTTGTGAAACCTTACTGCATTATATGGAATAACCGTTTTATAAAAGCAATAAGCCCTGTGAAGCCGTGGTTTACAGTAAATTTATAACAGCTAAAGGGCATTAAACCCCCTTAGCTGTTATACATTCACTGTAAACCACGGCTTCTTGGGGTTTATTGCTTTAATATCTCTCTCCAGGGGAATCTACAATTGCTGCACAGCTGTCTGGGGGTCCTGAAAGGGGACACTTAGGTCCTGGAGCCAGGTTCTCCATATAGGGCTTTCCCTGCTTTGGTCTCGTCTTCATTCGGAAGATGGAGGAGAGAACATACCTGGGGTCAGTTTGTCTAAAGAGACGTCTATACTTGCCGCTACCAGAGACACCATACTCCCTCCATAACCCCCCCTAAAGTGAGGCAGTCCACTGTGGAAGATCACCTGATCCACACAGCACAAGATATACGACTTCATTTAATCACACATTTTTAACTTTTAATTGTTAATTGTTTTCCATGGGATTCGCTACGTCATTCTCGTTTCGGCACTTTTTGTCCCATTTGTTTCGTTTCGCTTGCTTTTGTTTTCTCTGTTGTAATCTTCGAAGTTAGTTTTGGTGATCTGTGTGTGGATGCTGCTCAGATATCTTGTTCAAGTTGAGCTGATTGTTATTACAATTAAAGTGTATGGTCACTCAAAGCCTTGTACATGTGTTAGTTTTCATCGTATAGCTATGGATCATCGTAATCAGACTAATTTTCTGCAAAGCAGTTTGTTTCTCTTTTTTTCATTCCTAACAAATAACGCTTCAGTATGTTTGCCTTAAAATGTAGATTAATATGACATTGTTAAAAAGAAATCATATATGGATGCATTTTTTCTCCAGACTTTTTTTAAGTGCACTGTATATGAATGTTGTTTTCTTTTTCACAATATGTGACCAAAGCGTCCATTTATTCAGATGGAGGAGTGCTGAAATAAACGCTGATAAAATGACCATGAAAATATCAAAAAATAAATGATGCTGTTTACTTTAAGTGAGATTTTTTTTAATGTCAACAGAAAAACTGATGGTTTGAATTAATGGACTAAATAAATAAAGGCAGTGTTTGCTTACTGGCAAAATATTTTTTAAAGGGGTCATGTGATGCGATTTAAATTTGTCCTTTCTCTTTGGAGTGTTACAAGCTCTTGGTGCATAAAGAAGATCTGTAAAGTTGCAAAGACTAAAGTCTCAAATCCAAAGAGATATTCTTTATAAAAGTTAAAGTCCCCCTGTAGTCAAATATTTTATCCCTTAAAACTTATTTTTGATCATCAAAATGACATATTTACATGTTTTTTCTTGTGAAAATAATTTTCTCATGCCTTGAAATAGCTTGAATGTAACTCTACACCCTTGCCTCATTTACTATACGCGGAGCTATGAATATGCAAACTAGTCCCGCCTCCACTCAGTCACACACCAGCCAGCGCCTCTTGAGCAACTGAACTGTAGTAACCGCAAAACAATGGTATACACCGATAATGACTGATAAAACTATGTTTTTACTAGTGGACAACTACAGTGAATACTGTAACATTCGTTAAAGTTACTTACTTGACGATGTTGTGTCCTAAAATGCCTTGAAGACTCGAATGCAGCCGTTTGTGATTCTTAATTCGCGCCCGCGTGTGAAGTGCGGGCTACTTTTACACTGTTGCCACGGGTTATAATGCAAGTTAGCGGTTCTAAATTCACATTAAACCACAGCTTCGTGGGTTTTTTGCTCTGATTTATTTTTGGTTTTGTGCTGGTATTGGTATATTTTGCATGCTAATGATAGAAATCGATGCCTTGACGTTATTGGTTTGTGACGTAGCAAACCAAGGGCTGTTTCAAACTGCATTTCTGGGTCAGCCTTTGGGAAACTACAGTTTTAAGGAGAAAATACACAGCAATGGTGTTGATTATTAGATTGGCACATGGTTTGTCTAAAAGCATATTAAAAACACCACATAGACAAATAACATAAAAAACTTGATTTTCACTACAGGGGGACTTTAAGAGTCAGCCCCCACATGTCTACATCACTATGTGGGAAGATTTGCATAATGGCGCCCAAATGTTCACGCAAAGAAAGAAGGCGTAACTTTTATTCTGTGAATGCGATGTGTGATTCGTTGTGAAAGCGAAACTACTTTGTTTAGTCTTCCAAAAGAGGATGATATCTGCTTCGTCGTGCCTGGAGCTGATCCGTGCTGGTCGCTGAGGAAATACTACAACTTTGCGCTGTGGATCGCCGGATCGGTTTTCACCGTGGACGAAGCAGAGTCCAGCCCGGGGTTGTCACATGTGGTTGCTGCAAGTCCGCTGGACGCTCCTTCGTCGAATCCGCCGCCTCTGCTCACTTTAGCCCCCGGCCTCTGCTCACTTTAGGCCGCCGCCGTTCACTCTAGGCCACCGTGTGTGGAGACGCTGTGTTTCGTTGTGAAAGCTGAACTACTTTGTTTGGTCTTCCAAAAATGGACACGACTAGAAATCAGTGGTTAAGTTGTATTTACAACACTGTTCCAGAACACTTCAACCCAAATATTCAGATGTGTGCAGCACATTTTATGGAGGACCGTTTACTGATCCTGGGAGAGTAGACTACAATGCCGGCTGTTCTGACTCATGTACTGTAAGTACGTTTTTTATAGTTTTTATATTCTATATATTTAAAGTGAGTTTTTTGAGCAGTGTAGAGTAGCACTTGTTGTTTGTCATTTCTCCGATCACAAATGCAGACATGGTTTCATGTTTTTGTCTCATCGCTCCAGCCGGACACGGCATCATCACAGTATGGTGAGGGGCGTAACATTTCCGTCACACGCTTGAGGTATTCGGCCAATCACAACACACTGGATAGCTGGCCAATCAGAGCACACCTCGCTTTTTCAGAACGATGAGCTTTGTAAAAATCGACGCGTTTCAGAAAGGCGGGGCATAGAGGAGAAACAATAATATGTTTTTAAACCTTAAACCGCATAAACACATTTAATTACACCAAATACACAAAATAATGTTATTTTTAGCAACATCATATGACCCCTTTAATGTATACAGTGGGATTTCTTTAATCCAGCTGCCACTTTCAACTCCTTAGTTTGGGAGAACTTTAAAAAGCCTTCGAGTATTTATTAAATATAAAAATGACGCAACGTAATCATGGTGATTTTAAATAGTTAAATATTCGTCTTTTTAACGGCTTTTGTTTTGGTAGCTTTATTTTGAATTCAAAAAGCGTGACCCGGAAGTGTTCTATAACTTGCTTTCCGGTGCTGAAGTGAAGTAAAAACGCGTTTTATTTTCCTAGTTTTTTACTCGGAATAAGAACAATGAACCGAAAAGATGATTATGATTCATATGAGATTGAAGAGCCGAGTGATGAGGAAGGAGCCGGAAGCAGGTACATGACAGAAAACATTCTCTTATGTGCACACATGTAAACAAAAAATGTGAACATCAATATCAGGGTTATGTATTTTACTGTATAGGCTTTATAGTTATACTTTGGTGTTAGTGTACATGGCTATTTAGTCGCATCTCTTTCGAGTCGAGTTGTAAACATGAACACCATAAATGCTCTTCAGAGATCAGACTGACACACTGTTTCTGCTCAGTTCTGAGGATGAGCTGGATATTCTTCTGAACGGGACCCCGGAGCAGAAGAAGAAGCTGATCAGAGAGTATCTGACGGGGGAGAGCGAGTCCTCCAGCGGAGATGAGTTTGAGAAGGAGATGGAGGCAGAGCTCAGCAGCACCATGAAGGGCCTGGAGTGCAGCTGGACGGCATCTTCAGCTCAAGGTGTCACAAAAACACGTGCAATTATCAGTGTTACAATTGAAATGTATTAATCAAATGTAATATTTAATGTACAGGTCAAACGTCTGGGACCAGTGACGGCACTTCCACAGCAAACAAGCTACAGACTCCGGAGTATGACAGCATTTACTTTGACTCCGATGAAGATGAAGATGGCACAGCTGGTAATTATTTGAAAAGCTAAAAAAAAAGTAATTCTTTCAAAATAAGTTTTTTCCCGTTCCTCTTAAAATAAGTTTTTATTTAAAAGGTTTTGAAAATGAACACCATCAAAGTTACAGTTACATAAAGGATGTTTAGTTCAAAACAATGAATATCTATCCATGTGGTCAGCTTTTAAAAGTAAGGTTTAATTTAAAGTCACTGCTAAGGACATTTACTGGACTTATAAATACAAACCACATGTTTTGGTGATGTGCATCACCAGGCAACTTTGCTGTACAGTACATAGAGAGAGTTACGTTTTTTTGGGGAAAGGAATAGGGCTAGACATGTAATTTATTTGATTTATATTCTGTTGTTGTAAAATGTAAACACTTTCATGTGATCCACTTCCTGTAAATTACATTTCATATTTGCATAAAAGTTGTTCTGTTGCCTCAGATATGTTCTTCCCTTTTATTAAGTTGTATTTTTATACACAGTAGAGGGCATGGAAATGATTCAAATTAAACCATAGTGAGGTAGATATGTGGGGGCGTGTTAGAACGAGCCGTTTTAGGGGGGCGTGGCAGAGTCTTAACTTTAATAAAGAATATCTCTTTGGTTTTGAGATTTTAGTCTTTGCAACTTCAGGGATCTTATCTATGCACAATCAGCTTGTAACACTCCAAAGAGAAAGGAAAACTTGAAATCGCATCATATGACCCCTTAAATGTGCTCTGAACGTGAACGGTATCATTTGAATAAATGTTTTCATTTTGATTTTATAGAAAATGAACTTCCTATCAAATATGGCGGCGGCGTCTTTGTGAAGTATGCCGATATTAAAGCATTACCTGTTAGTAAAACAGTAGAAGCGTGTTATCTTTTATTTTGGTACTGCGTAATATCCCTCCATTTCTTTTCCAGCACAAGACTTTTATTTTGTTATGATCTGCACCGGAAGGGAGCGGCGGGACCAACGCGAGACGATTGAAAATATGGCGTTAGGAGATGCCTGGAAACAATTATCTTGGTTTTATTACCAATATGTGCTCGTAACAGCTCTGTATATGTTGGAGCCCTGGGAGAGAACTATCTTCAGTATCCTTTTTTCCCCGTAAAATACAGCGCTTTATGTGTAAGAAACAACGTTTGGGAAGAGTTCTTAGGTCCACGTAAGGTATCCGGTGGATTCCTTACTATTCAAGTGTGTTCAACAACTCAATATTGTTATAATGTACTAAAATTATGTCTTTACTTGAACGAATTAATGTCTGTATTTTCGTCCAGCGTTGACTAGAAGTCTGGTGTGCCGATCGTAAATCTATTACATCTTCTTTACGCAACAGCTGATTCGTATTAGTTGCTTTATAGAGTTATATGTGTTTGAGTAATAATATGCAAGTTCAGAAGAATTAAATGGTGGGTAGTTTTGAACTGAAGGAGTCGTGTAACGTGCTTCTTGTGGGTGTGAAGTTTAAGATGAGAATAATTGACATGGCCTGATTTTCAGGTCTCTTCTAGGAAGACGACTGTGGGAATGTGTGAGCAGTTTCACTTGCTTCATTCACTTTTTCTGTGATGAGAAATGTGTTTTAGTGCGGTCACCTGAGTAATGTCAACTGACTAGTTTTAGGGCTTGTACGTCTGTAATCTTTCTAACCTTAAAGCAGCACTATGTAACTTTTTCTGTTCACAATTTGCATCATGAATTCATCTTCCAAACCGCGTTTTTGTCTTATTCCGAATCACTACGGTACATTTATAATAAATACTTATATTAGGACTATTGTAGCCTGGTCGGGTCGTCACCGCTGCGGAGTAACACACACCTGCGTGAATCGCCATAGACATAAACTTAGAGAAGTAGCTCCGGTTGGAATGTTCTTCCGCGGGATGTGTGCAGTTCTGTTTATTAACCGCTAGAGCGCCCAAAGTTACATATAGTGCTGCTTTAAAACATTTGTTTTTCTTATATTCTTCTGATAAAATATAACATTCAATTAAATGTTTTTATTTAAAGCTGGCGAATATTTCTTGTTTAACATAGTGTTTGTAACAACAATAATATATAATAATATGTGTTTGTAGCCTGCTGATAAAATGTAAAATTCCTTTAAATGTTACAGCTATACTATATATATATATATTTTTTTTTTTTGAAGCTGGCAAAAAAACAGTGCTCATAGCTATATAATAAATCTATGTTTATTAGCAATCTGTTGATTAAAAAATATATAAAATTCAATTAATTATGAGAATTATTTTACGATGTTTTGAACACATGCAGTACTAGTCAAAAGTTTGGACACTCGTAGCTAAATTCTACATCTCATCAAGATTATATTTTAAATGCTTCATGTTTTATCGACAGTATAAATTGTGTGTATTACTGTATTTGAGAAAGGCCCAAAAGTAGGAAAAAGCAGGTAACATTTTATAATTATTCATAATTTCATTGCTCCATTTTAAAGCAATACTCCACTCCAAGGAAAAAAAATCTATTCACTAGATGTCAGTCATGGTTTCCTTTTAGTGTTATTCAAGTAGCATTGAGATTTTATTCATGTTTTATATAACTGTTTCATTTTTAGATTTTCTGTTTTTATTTTCATTTTAAAGTTTTGGTAATTTGGGGTTTGTTGTGTTTTTCTATATGTCTATATAGTTTTATTTCAGTGTTAGGTATTTCAGTACATCAAGTTAAACTAAATAAAGTTGTATTTTTTATTTTATAGTTGTAGTATACTATAATAACTAGGGATGCACGATATATCGGCCACCATATCGGTATCGGCCGATAAATGCTCATTTTTTCTGTTATCGGTATCGGCCTGATAAGAAAATTTGGCCGATATCTTAAAGCCGATAAATAATGCATTATTTCCTTCAGAGACACTTCAGATGCGCGCTGTTCGTTTGCAGCCTTTTTTGCAATTGTACGTTGTAATATTGTGTTTATTTGATGTATATCTGATTTATCTCATATAGAATGCGTTTGATTAAGTTAAAAGAGCGCTTCAGTTTACCGGTGATCGTCTTTAGCTCAGCACACGCAGCTCAAACAGCAGTGCACAACATTAAGAACTATGATTGGGAATGTCGTGTATATAACATTCTAATGAGAACATTATTATAATAAAACGTTGTGAATTCTTTGGGTTTAGTTGCCGTGTTTCAGCGCGTTGTTATGGGAAGAGCGCATCCACAACAGGATCACACATTCTGACTATAGCATGCAATAACTGCGTCATTTGTCATTTCATATATAAGTTGTAATATTATGTTTATGTTGTATTAATATTAATCTCAGGATGCATTTCCTTGAGTTAAATAAGCTGCCAGCAAAACGCTTCAGTTTACCGTGTTCATTCAGCTCTTCAGCTTCAGCTTGAGCTGCAGCTCAATGGCTGCTATTTAAAACAGTGGTATTCATTTGTTACTTTTTCAAAATCATTGATATATATTATTAATAACAACAACCACTTGTATTTTTCTCTTATTATTTTCATCAACAATATGGTTTAGTAATTAAAATCATTTAATTATTGTCCGTGCAGAGGCTATTCCGTTTTATTGATCTATGGCGCATTCATTTTGATTCTTTACACGTGTAATGATGTCCAGTGACTTGTTTGCATTATTTATGCATTATTTTATTTATTTGTAAGACTTTTTTATGACTAAATTTGGTAATGGGAGAGTAAAAATATTTTTTAAACGTACACCGTTCAAACTAGGCTGCTTATGTTGAAGTGTTTGGGATGTGGCTTTTAATGATGAGACCTTTTTTGTAATCAGGCTCTCAAAAAGTATATAACAATTTGGATATAGATTTATCGGCCAACATATCGGTTATCGGCTTTCAAAAATAAAGCGTTATCGGTATCGGCCAAAATTTTCATATCGGTGCATCCCTAATAATAACCCTGTTTCCTTCTGCAACATAATTTCCTTAATAAGACTATCAGATTCCCTCCTGATCACGGTGGCAGCGATGGCCGTCTACACCTGTTATGTGTTCATGCCTCAGCACATAATGGCCATATTACACTATTTTGAAGTGGTCCAGTGACGCCATCAGCCGGCTCGTCGGGATGCTCGCGACCTCCACCTGAACTGTTCACCATGATGTCTGTGCTTTACTTCAAACGAGGAGACCCGTGTATGTTGAAGCAGACCAACGTTGAGGAGTGTGATAGAGGCCTGTCTAATTGTGTAATTATGTGTGAAGAGCACAGTCTGCAACTGTAAAAGCACACACTGCCCTTGCTAGAAATATATCCTTTATATATATATATATATATATAAAGTATGACTTCTTTTTTGTTTTTTAAATAATGCTTTGTTTCGTTTCATGACAGTGGTTATTCAGATGATAAATATTTTTTTTATATAAATGTGTATATTTAATTGTATACATATTTGTAAAGTTTTATAGATTTATTTTGGCTGACCTGAAATGATTTGGTTTGCCATATTGAAGCGGACTGATGAATTATTGATACTGTTTTTGTCACCACCGGAAATCTAGTTTTATCAGACCCTTGTGAGTCATGCGGTAAATAATGACCTGCTCTGATGTGTGACGTCATTTGATGTATGAAAGTGATTTTTTTATTTGGATGTTTAATTTTTTTCTTCTGTTATCTAAAGTTCTGATGCGGTTTGTATGTAAATTTGAATGTATTTTATCAGTAAGTAAACATTAACATGAATAACAGATGCTATTGTCTTCCCATTAGTTATGAAATACAAAACTAGTTATGAAATAAAATGTATGCCTGAATGAAAAGATCTAGAAGATATTTAATGAACTAAATTATCAGCTGATCAACATAGTTTTGTAATAAAGATTTAATCCATTTCAAAGTATAATTTATGTCCCCTTTGTGCTTTAAATATAATACAAAAAAAAAAAGACAAACATAAAATTACTATAAATTAAAAATTTAAACTAACATAGTATAAGTATAATAAAGAACATAGTATAATAAAGAGCTAACACTGATACTACAATAAGACTAGAAGGAAACCATGACTGATATAGTATGAAGTCCCCCCTAAGTACTGGCATGAACAAACATTTCTTATACCAAAAGATGGCTGTTAGATTTGTCATTTAAAAATAAAAAAATCCAGTTATCTTCCGCTTGCTATAAATATTCAAAACATATGTTATGAGCTGGGACAACATGAGCGGATGTGACTACGTGTCTCAGCACATATACAAACCATATTTCAATAGGAGGATCATATTTATCAGTTGTTTACAGTGGTTATCTGGGTTAACAAAGATGTGGTTAGCCCACGATACACAGTATGTTTGTGTGAAACACTTTGTTTTCTTCACCAAGTTGATCTATAAATATTGATCTTTGCCAAACAGGTGGATCTGAAGATCTGGATGAATCCTTTAGTTTATAGTCAGCTTTGACACAGCAACCAATCATATCATGTCCAGCTCTCAGATTCATATCATTGGCATGAGCTCAAAATGAAAATAGCAGCTGGTTACACTTTAAACTACAGGATGAGGGTGTTCTCACGTACGCCATCATGGGTCGTCTGGAGTTTGCACTCTAGATGTACAGCAATGTCCTGCCAGAGTTGCAGTTCTAAGAAGAAGCTCTGTTGGGCAAGGCGGTGCTTCAGCTGTTTAGCTGTTGGTACACACACATCCACTTCAGCTTATATGGCACTTTCAACTCTTCACCAAAAAATTAACATTTACTCACCCTCTCAGGTCATCCTAGATTTGGAGAAATTTAGCATTACTTCATTTGCTCTCCAATTGATCCTCTGCAGTGAATGGGTGCCGTCAGAATGAGAGTCCAAACAGCTGATAAAAACATCACAATAATCCTCAAGTAATACACACCACTCCAAGCCATCAGTTAATATCTTGTGAAGTGAAAAGCTGTGTTTGTAAGAAACAAATCCATCATTAAGATGTTTTTATCTTTAAACCACTGCTTCCGTCTAAAATAGTCCACAGTACATAATATTGCTTCCTTCAGTGAAAACAGATCAAGCACTGTTTACAAGTTTAACATTTTCTAAAAACAATGATGTTGGTGGATTTTGATGTGAGAGCGACAGGTTTAAAGTTAAAATGCCTTGATAGATTTATTACAAACATGCAGCTTTTCACTTCACAAGATGTTAAATTGATGGACTGGAGTGGTGTGGATTATTGTGATGTTTTTATCAGCTGTTTGGGCTCTCATTCTGACGGCACCCATTCACTGCAGAGGATCCATGGACGAGTAAGGGGATATAATCCTACATTTCTTCAAATCTGTTCTGATGAAGAAACAAACTCATCTGCATCTTGGATGGCCTGAGAGTTCATGTTCAGTAAATTTTCATCTATTCCTTTAAAGATAAACACAAATCAGGAAAGACACTGTCAGTCAGACCCAAACAGCAACCAGGTGCAGGATTGACTGCATGCATTATCTTTAAATACAAAACAGTTGTAAAAGCATTTCATGCACATATAGTGTTGATTTGACCTAACTTACCCATGGAAAATCTGAGTTGAACTGGTGGATGTTGTAACATGTGAAATGGTCATTTACATCACAACATCATATCATATTCCATTGTGCAAGATTTGGGTTCCCTCTGAACTGTTCTCTCTGCAGAAATCAAAGCAAACAGATTACATCTGTGATGTGGCTTTAATTATTTCCGTGCTATTTTTAGCAAATCAACTGTGGTGTTTCAAGCCATTTCAGAGCCACATCAGATTTAACCCCTTGTGCACTGCACAGAGAGAACTAGAAAAAAAGAATGATTCCTATTACCATAATAGGAAGTGCAAATAGACTTCCAGTAAACATAAAAAAAATGATTAAACACAGCTGAGATTTGCTGATAAACTAATTCTGACTAACTGGGGTATGTGTATTTGAAGATGAATGACTGGCAAAGCTTCTGGAAAAAAATCTGAATTTTTCCAAATATTCAGAATTTTTTTATTATTATTATTTTTAACTTTTAATATAAATGAACTTTTTCAAAAAAAAAGTTAAGATTTTCTTAATGATAGAATATGTATTAATAATAATAAAAATACATTATTATTATTATAACAGCATTTTAATGGCTCAGTGACACTTGCGCATTACATGAGTGACTATTGCAACATGACTATTATAGTTTAACAAGAAAACTCTGATTATCTTTTTCATAAATCTGGAAATGTATTTTTGTTTGTTCTGAACTTTTAAACCTTGTTATGATAAAAACAACAACTAAAGTATAAATATTTTGGATTCTGCACAATTTCAAGGTTTAAAAAATGTCCCATAATCGTGAACGTTGTAAAGAAGATTTTCTTAATAATGGAATCTTTATTATTTAACAATAACAACAGCAACATAAATAAATAATTATTGTAACAGCATTTTAATGGCCCAGTGGCACATGAGTTTTATCGTTATTGCCATTCACATTTATGCTTTCCCCTCCAGGACATATAAGATGTAATTATCTTTGATCAGTGAACATCTTTTCTGGAAATCTGGAAATGTGTTTTATGATTTCTCTCTCTCTTTTTAAAGTTAATATTTAAAACATAGTCATGATTCAAATAAAGAAGAAATATTTGAGATTCTACACTATTTCAAGGTCAAAAACAAAAAGACATATCTGTTACACTGATCATGTCAACTTTGTACATATGGTCAGATTTTCCTAATAATAATAAATGATTAATAAAGTATTATTTGTATTATTATAACAGCATTTTAATGGCTCTGACAAATAACTAGCACAAGCTAACTGAGACTTGTTATAACACTTGTACATCATTGCTCTTTTGTTGGTTCTGATTGCTTCTATCGTCCTCATTTGTAAGTCGCTTTGGATAAAAGTCTGCTAAATGACTAAATGTAAATACTGACACTTACATCAAATAAACGACTAATGCATCATGACAAGGAGTTATGACTGTTCTTGACACTGACATGCATGCTTTTCTCTAAGAAGTAATTATTCTTCATCAGTGCAAATCTTTTCAGTCCAGGCGCGTGTAAGCTCTAAATTAGGCTTTGACACATGTGATGGTGTTCACGTACTCAGACTCTCCCCTTTCGCGGGGGGCACTTCTGCTGCATTCGACTCGATGGCAGAACATCAGGGAAACCAGGCTGCTGCTGACCAGACCTCTGAAGACCAAACCATCACAGATGATCCGCACAGGTGTCCAGATCAAACTAGTGGACGCATGGAGCTGCCCAAAGAGCTCAGGAAGCCCCGCAGTAACCGGGCAAAATCTAAAGAACACAAACGACTGAACACACACAAACTAGTCTTGCAATACATCGTCCCGTGCATGAACTCCTACGGCTTGTGTATAGTTGACAATTTTCTAGGGGACAGAATCGGAGAGCGCGTTGTGCAGGAGGTGAAGCGCATTCATCAGAGTGGCAGCATGCAGGATGGACAGTTAGTGGGCCACAAACTAAACAAAAGCAAAGCTATTCGAGGGGACAAGATTGCATGGGTCGATGGCACCGAAAGCGGCTGCCAGAACATTGGCTATCTGCTGACCCGAATGGACAAGCTCATCACGTGCGCAGACGGCAAACTGGACAAGTTCAAAATCAGAGGAAGACATAAGGTGAGTGTCGCTCGTGCACTTGACCTCGTTGACTTGCTCCTAAAGTTTCCCAAGCATTCAAACATGACAAGCTTAATGCATGCTTATAGCAAGGCCGATGCATGCTTTCATTTGCAACACAAACTATTCGTCCTAAAAAGACCATTATAAAAGTGTTGCAATGCACTTTCCAAGCTGACCATAAGAGATGCACGTGTAACCTGTTGAAAATAGAGTAGAATTTCGTTGTAATCTTTTTATTTGGTAAAGTCTATAAAGTGCATTAAGAGCTGTGTTGTAGGCTATTTGCCCTTCTTGAAGACACCCCTGCTCATTCGAGACATTTGCGTACATGCGGATCTCCGGCTCCTCAATGGCGGTCGGGCATGACTATAAAATGAGCTCATAAGCGTTACAACGCCGCGTAGGCTACTCTAATGAAAAGACACGGTCATTGAGATAAAAGCATTGGTGATCTCATTTACAGTATTTGAATATTTTTCTTTCATCATGAATTGTTTGGCATGTAAAGCGTCTCTTGCTGTGGTCTGACCCTGCGGGGCATCACGGACTGGAAATCGGCACAGTTGGGTTGAACTCATAGAAATACAACATGACTGTAGAATGGCACGAATGCAGGATTATGGGATCTTAAATGGGCGGGGCTTACCGACCTGGAGGATGTCACGTACGATAGAGAGGGCAAAAAATGCAGCGTAAACACATAAATAAATTAAGATTCAAAGCGACAAAGGCTATGTATTTTGTATGTTTAAATTTTGTCTTTAGACTTGACTTTTTATCTAATTTGTTTCCTGTAGCTAATCATGTAGGCTATATATATATATATATATATATATATATATATATATATATA
>NW_015505263.1:1099488-1183388 GCF_001515645.1 Sinocyclocheilus grahami | reverse complement strand
TATATATATATATATATATATATAAACTGTATTTGTATAGCCTATTTAATTAATATATATATAATTTTTTTTAAATTTACATTCACATTTTAAAAAAGCGACTTACAAGAGACGAACATTAGCAGTTCATCACGGAGCCAAACTATATTTGTTTATGTATGTTTTTATTTGTTTCTATTTTATTTTTAACTACAGTATTTTTATTTATTTACATTTACAGTTAAAAAAAAAAGTGACTTACATTAGACGAACATTAGCAATTTGTCAAACAACCTTCGTATCTACAGTATATGTTTTTATTTGTTTCTAAATTGTATCTGTTTTATTTGTATTTACATTTACATTTGAAAAAGTGACTTACAATAGACGAACATTAGTAGCTAATTCGTCACAGAGCCAAACTATATTTGTTTATGTATGTTTTTATTTGTTTCTATTTTATTTTTAACTACAGTATTTTTATTTATTTACATTTACAGTTAAAAAAAAAAGTGACTTACATTAGACGAACATTAGCAATTTGTCAAACAACCTTCGTATCTACAGTATATGTTTTTATTTGTTTCTAAATTGTATCTGTTTTATTTGTATTTACATTTACATTTGAAAAAGTGACTTACAATAGACGAACATTAGTAGCTAATTCGTCACAGAGCCAAACTATATTTGTTTTTTATATGTTTGTATTTGTTTTATTTTTTTATTTAGAATATTGTATGTATTTACATTTGCTTTTTTTTTTTAAAGTGACTTACAATAAACGAATTAGCCTATACTAAATTATTATATTAAAAATGATTATACAATATGTTTCTATTTTATTTTTTTTACTTAAAATTGAATTTGTATTTGCATTTTTTTTCTCAAAAAAGCGACTTGCAATAGACAAACAAGCAATTCGTCACAGAGCATACATTTATTCATGCATCTTCATTATAATAATGAGGGCTGTCACTTTACTCTTATTGGTTTAGCATCAAAGAATGCGTAATTTTTACACCTTACCATGTATTTCCATTTCAATGGCTAAAGTATCTCAGTGCCACTATTCATGTTATGTAAAGGCCTTTTCAGACCACTGCTGAGTGCTGAAGTAGCACGTAGTCGGCGATATCACGTGACACCCGTTCTTTTTCTCAGCGCTGTTCATAATGTCTCAATCATGCTCGTTTGTGATGATTAAATGATGATTTCGTGATTTTTATAGTCATTTCAGAGGGCAATTGTCATTTGCATGTAAGGCTTTCTGAGCCGCCAGTCGCCCCCTAAAGGAAGATCAGGGAACATGTATTGTCCAGCCCTCAGATGTTGAAATTAAACGCACTGAATGGGGTTTATCCGCCCACTGCAGCGCGACACGCATTCTGCACGTTCCACATGCGTCGCAGGTGCGCTCGTGGACCCTCACACAGAGCGATTATAAAGCCCACCTGAGTTACAGCCCCGGTCTGCTGCTGCTGCACGTGCCGTTCTCTATCCGAACCCGTAGCATTACATAGGCTATCACTTTGAAAAACTCAAAAGACAAAATGCCATTTCTTCAGCACGCACTGGACTCGCAGTTGGAGAGTTTGGCTTTGGGGCAAGTGGTTCCGGCTCTGTTGGACCGAGGCTTCTTTTACGTGGACCACTTTCTGGGGGACATCGCGGGCCACATGGTTCTGGGTCAGGTCAAGCGCATGCATTACTGTGGGCTTCTCAACGACGGCCAGCTGGCCAGACGAAGCAATGGAGTTTGCAGAAGCATCAGAGGAGATCAAATCACATGGGTTAACGGGACGGAGAGGGGCTCCGAGGCGGTCAACTTTTTATTAACACTCATAGACAAACTCATTTCTCTGTGTGAGGGTCAACTGGGCAAAAGTATCCGCGCAAGGTCAAAGGTAAGCTTTAGTGCAGCTCGAAGTGCTTAAAAACTAAGAACGTTTCAGTTGTTTGTATTGGAATTACTGAATAGATCATAAATGTATTTAAGTACATTTGTGGCATTTCTAAATAACTGTACGTCATCAAGGCACACTCTAAAAAAATGCTGGGTTAAATACAACCCAGTGCTGGGTAAAATAGGGACAAACCCAGCAATTGGGTTGTTTTGGCCCCGCGGGGCCAAAACAACCCAATTGCTGGGTTTGTCCCTATTTTACCCAGCACTGGGTTGTATTTAACCCAGCATTTTTTTAGAGTGCATTAATGCTGAAAACATAGGCTTCGTGTAGTTTCACACCCCCCCAACGCACTTTCAAAATTTAAAAAACTAATGATTGGGAATCATTTTCTTAATAACATTGTTAAATAATGGAAAATCTGACTAGAAAATGTAACTTAGCCTAATGTGTTTTCATGTTTATTAACATTTTATACGTGTATGAATTTAATAGCCTACTCACTGGTAAGCCTTTATACTAACTTTCCTGAAAAGTTAGCGAATGTACAAAATTGTCGTTAAACTTTGATTAGTATTCATAAACAAATAGTCTTTTACTTATGAAAATATAGGCTATGCGAACTACCAAGCATTTCTTTGCTAATGACGTTTTACTAAATTGAATAAATAATAACACACAAAAAAATGCTGGGTTGTTTCAACCCAACTTTGGGTCAAATATGGACAACGGTTGGGTTAAAAATTGAATGTAAAAATTGAACCCAACGGTTGGGTTAGTCCATATTTGACCCAAAGTTGGGTTGAAACAACCCAGCATTTTTTTTAGAGTGTAGTATTAAAATTACTTTTATTTTAACATAAGCGTAACACAAAAAAATGTCTTCACTGTCACTTTAAATCAATTTAGAGCATCCTTGCTAAATAAAATTTCTTCAAAGTTTTGAAATGATAGTGTATACACGATGAACATTACATAACAACATTCTGATTATTTATGCGTTTTGAATTTTTTCAGAGCAGTTTGATTGTTCATCTGGGTGAATACAGGTTTTCACTCCATTAAGCAATAGTTTCTGTCTTTGTTTGGCTCTTTGTTTAGAGAAGGTACTGTAGAATGCTTTGGCACACACTGTCTTTACTGTGCCTGATGATGAATGGCAGAGATAGGCTTTCAGTTTCTGCTGTTGGGAACAGTACGTGACTCCTCTCACTGCGCTGCTGTACTCCGGGTTACAGGAGGGCCTGAGTGAAGCAACAGGATGTTTTAGAGCCACTTTTACCAAAGTCAGCTGCGAACACAAGAGTTTTACTACCTTTAAAGTGTCCTTCTGAAAGAAACGGGCTATTTTCTCTTTTTCTTTGTCTCGCTTTTCCCTTATTTTATAGTCTGCTGAATGAAAGTGTTAAATTGATCATTTACACATATATTATTAACAGTCACGTTTATCCAAAGCGGCTTACAAATGAGGAATACAAGCAATTTATCATAAAGAGGAAATAATACAAGCAGTGCTGGCGAGACAAAGTTAAAAATAAGAGAAAGAGTGAAAGAATAGAAACATAAGTGCTTTTTTTTGTGTTGCTTTTTAATAAGTCAGCAGGTTAAGTTTTCACGAAAGAGATGAGTTTTGAGTTGTTTTATAAAAAATTTCAGGGATTAGATCAAACATTCTTTGCTGCCCCTTTTGTCTGTCATTTGTTCCAAAACCTAAATAAATGCATTTAACAGGACTCAATAACTTAATTGTTTTAGCGCAATTACTCTTCTTTAGTAAGCAGATAAAGATTATTAACATTTTATAACTCGGTGTTTTGAAATGGTTTCGTATTGACTGCGCATATGGGCGGCTGCGAACACAAGAGTTTTACTACCTTTAAAGTGTCCTTCTGAAAGAAACGGGCTATTTTCTCTTTTTCTTTGTCTCGCTTTTCCCTTATTTTATAGTCTGCTGAATGAAAGTGTTAAATTGATCATTTACACATATATTATTAACAGTCACGTAACTCGGTGTTTTGAAATGGTTTCGTATTGACTGCGCATATGGGCATAAATGGTTAAGTGTGCTGAATCAGAGTTTTGGATTGTGTACACTAGCAGCTGAAGTCTGTGTGGTGCTGTAGACTCACGCTCAACACGTAGCACTGTCATTAAATCCTCAGCGCATGGCTGCTGGCCAAGCTTGCTCTCTTTACCCATGCATGTACACACACACACACACACACACACTCGCGCACGCACACACTTCCTCCTGCTCTCTGAGCAGCTACATGCTTACATTGCGCTATGACGGCAAACTTGCGTATGCACTCTTATTGTGGGAACGTGATCATGATAAAGACTGGTGTGCAGAAATGTAAACATGGGCACTAGTGACTGTGTGTGTGTATATGCGAGGGTTGGGAGGGGTTAACTGCTGAGAGGAGAAATCAAATGCTTTGTTTTGAACATTATAATAGTATTTTTGTAATAGTAAATTAGAAGGTTTGCATTAATATGCATTCCAAGATGGAGCTGATGCTTTACCTCAAAGGAGTAGTTGACCCAAAAATGAAAACTTGCTCACCCTCAGGCTGTCCGAGATGTAGATGAGTTTGTTTCTTCATCTGGTTTGGAGACATTAAGCATTATATTACTTCCTCATCAACGGATTCTCTGCAGTGAATGGGTGCCGTCAGAATGAGAGTCCAAACAGCTGAAAAAAAACATCACAATAATCCACATGATCAATTCATGTCTTGTTAAGTGAAAAGCTGCGTGTTTGTAAGAAACACATCCATCTTTACGGCGTTTTACATTTAAACGGTCACTTGTGGCCAAAATACAAATCCACAATCCATACTTCCTCCAGTGAACTATTCTTTTAATATATATGGTATAAATAGATGTATGCACCAGCTTTTGATAATTTACCATTTAAGTTCATTTTTGAAATACTCTTGTAGTCAAATGTGGATAATGTACAGATGACGAAAAAACGGATTAATCCAATTTGTTTTTCTTTTAATACGAACCTTCTTTTTTTTAGGTTTAGATGTTCATAACCAAATCCCAAATCAGTTTTTCCATATATTATGTTTACAAGATATATTGTTTTGTTTACAACTGATTTATATTTAGACATAAACATCTAGACTTTAAGAAACTTCTTTTGTTCTGTGTAAAATGTTTTGGCTCTAAAACAAATCGATTAGATTAGAAATACAGTAATTGTATGATAGTACAGCAGGCAAAGATGCATATGTGAGCAGAATGTCCATATAGAAAATTTCATTTGTCATAACATTTAAAAAATGACTCTTTTAAGCACCATATGTTGTTGTATAGTCTGGTAAAACACTTTTTTGTAACTTTTGTAAACTTAAACGTAATTCTTGTTGCTTGTTCAAGGGGAGAAATGCCTTTAAAAATTTCTTGTGTCAATAATTTGTAGCAAGACTTGGACAATAAAAAAAAAAAGACAATTAATCATTAGCATGTTTACCTGGAAACAGGCTTTTCTGGGATAAGTTGTAATGTAAAATACCTATCAAGCTTAGTTTCACGTGTCTTCTTTTTCAGGCGATGGTGGCTTGTTATCCAGGAAATGGAGCAGGATATGTGAAACATGTAGATAACCCTAATGCAGACGGCCGCTGCGTCACCTGTATTTACTATCTGAATAAAAACTGGAATGCAAAGGTAGACTTTTCACTCATTCATTTCAAATGTCGTTTCCAAAATATTTATTGAACATAAATGGTTAAGTGTGCTGAATCAGAGTTTTGGATTGTGTACACTAGCAGCTGAAGTCTGTGTGGTGCTGTAGACTCACGCTCAACACGTAGCACTGTCATTAAATCCTCAGCGCATGGCTGCTGGCCAAGCTTGCTCTCTTTAGCCATGCATGTACACACACACACACACACACACACACACACTCGCGCACGCACACACTTCCTCCTGCTCTCTGAGCAGCTACATGCTTACATTGCGCTATGACGGCAAACTTGCGTATGCACTCTTATTGTGGGAACGTGATCATGATAAAGACTGGTGTGCAGAAATGTAAACATGGGCACTAGTGACTGTGTGTGTGTATATGCGAGGGTTGGGAGGATTGCGCTATGACGGCAAACTTGCGTATGCACTCTTATTGTGGGAACGTGATCATGATAAAGACTGGTCTGCAGAAATGTAAACATGGGCACTAGTGACTGTGTGTGTGTATATGCGAGAGGAGGTTAACTGCTGAGAGGAGAAATCAAATGCTTTGTTTTGAACATTATAATAGTATTTTTGTAATAGTAAATTAGAAGGTTTGCATTAATATGCATTCCAAGATGGAGCTGATGCTTTACCTCAAAGGAGTAGTTGACCCAAAAATGAAAACTTGCTCACCCTCAGGCTGTCCGAGATGTAGATGAGTTTGTTTCTTCATCTGGTTTGGAGACATTAAGCATTATATTACTTCCTCATCAACGGATTCTCTGCAGTGAATGGGTGCCGTCAGAATGAGAGTCCAAACAGCTGAAAAAAAACATCACAATAATCCACATGATCAATTCATGTCTTGTTAAGTGAAAAGCTGCGTGTTTGTAAGAAACACATCCATCTTTACGGCGTTTTACATTTAAACGGTCACTTGTGGCCAAAATACAAATCCACAATCCATACTTCCTCCAGTGAACTATTCTTTTAATATATATGGTATAAATAGATGTATGCACCAGCTTTTGATAATTTACCATTTAAGTTCATTTTTGAAATACTCTTGTAGTCAAATGTGGATAATGTACAGATGATGAAAAAACGGATTAATCCAATTTGTTTTTCTTTTAATACGAACCTTCTTTTTTTTAGGTTTAGATGTTCATAACCAAATCCCAAATCAGTTTTTCCATATATTATGTTTACAAGATATATTGTTTTGTTTACAACTGATTTATATTTAGACATAAACATCTAGACTTTAAGAAACTTCTTTTGTTCTGTGTAAAATGTTTTGGCTCTAAAACAAATCGATTAGATTAGAAATACAGTAATTGTATGATAGTACAGCAGGCAAAGATGCATATGTGAGCAGAATGTCCATATAGAAAATTTCATTTGTCATAACATTTAAAAAATGACTCTTTTAAGCACCATATGTTGTTGTATAGTCTGGTAAAACACTTTTTTGTAACTTTTGTAAACTTAAACGTAATTCTTGTTGCTTGTTCAAGGGGAGAAATGCCTTTAAAAATTTCTTGTGTCAATAATTTGTAGCAAGACTTGGACAATAAAAAAAAAAAGACAATTAATCATTAGCATGTTTACCTGGAAACAGGCTTTTCTGGGATAAGTTGTAATGTAAAATACCTATCAAGCTTAGTTTCACGTGTCTTCTTTTTCAGGCGATGGTGGCTTGTTATCCAGGAAATGGAGCAGGATATGTGAAACATGTAGATAACCCTAATGCAGACGGCCGCTGCGTCACCTGTATTTACTATCTGAATAAAAACTGGAATGCAAAGGTAGACTTTTCACTCATTCATTTCAAATGTCGTTTCCAAAATATTTATTGAACAGTGTTAATTAATCAAATGTCACTGTATGTTCTTCCTCCAGTGAACTATTCTTTTAATATATATGGTATAAATAGATGTATGCACCAGCTTTTGATAATTTACCATTTAAGTTCATTTTTGAAATACTCTTGTAGTCAAATGTGGATAATGTACAGATGACGAAAAAACGGATTAATCCAATTTGTTTTTCTTTTAATACGAACCTTCTTTTTTTTAGGTTTAGATGTTCATAACCAAATCCCAAATCAGTTTTTCCATATATTATGTTTACAAGATATATTGTTTTGTTTACAACTGATTTATATTTAGACATAAACATCTAGACTTTAAGAAACTTCTTTTGTTCTGTGTAAAATGTTTTGGCTCTAAAACAAATCGATTAGATTAGAAATACAGTAATTGTATGATAGTACAGCAGGCAAAGATGCATATGTGAGCAGAATGTCCATATAGAAAATTTCATTTGTCATAACATTTAAAAAATGACTCTTTTAAGCACCATATGTTGTTGTATAGTCTGGTAAAACACTTTTTTGTAACTTTTGTAAACTTAAACTTAATTCTTGTTGCTTGTTCAAGGGGAGAAATGCCTTTAAAAATTTCTTGTGTCAATAATTTGTAGCAAGACTTGGACAATAAAAAAAAAAGACAATTAATCATTAGCATGTTTACCTGGAAACAGGCTTTTCTGGGATAAGTTGTAATGTAAAATACCTATCAAGCTTAGTTTCACGTGTCTTCTTTTTCAGGCGATGGTGGCTTGTTATCCAGGAAATGGAGCAGGATATGTGAAACATGTAGATAACCCTAATGCAGACGGCCGCTGCGTCACCTGTATTTACTATCTGAATAAAAACTGGAATGCAAAGGTAGACTTTTCACTCATTCATTTCAAATGTCGTTTCCAAAATATTTATTGAACAGTGTTAATTAATCAAATGTCACTGTATGTTTTTAGGAGCATGGCGGATTGCTAAGGATCTTTCCTGAAGGAAAATCTTACGTAGCCGACATCGAGCCTTTGTTTGATCGACTTCTGCTTTTCTGGTCAGATCGTAGAAACCCTCATGAAGTTCAACCGTCATATGCTACAAGGTTAGTAGTATTGGCGTTCATGTTACAGACGTGCATGTCAGTATGATTTCTTGGCATCATACTAAGGTGTCTGTTTTGTGTCACAGGTATGCAATCACTGTGTGGTACTTTGATTCAGAGGAAAGAGCTGAAGCAAAAAGAAAATTCAGAGATCTGACAGGTTGGTTCGGCCAAAATCATCAGTATCAGTGTATTTTTTTTGAAGTTCGATTTTAAATATCTAATTGTTTAAACCTTTATATTTCAGCCAACTCACAGGAAGGTTCATCACCTTAACAGAAATACACTGGCCTGTCTCCTCCGAGAGGATTTCTTTTGTCTACTGTCTTATTTCTTTGCTTTTTTTTCTATTTTTACATGGCTTTTTGCACTAAAGGTACCTCTCCCCCCACTTATATATATATATATATATATATATATATATATATAAAGTAATATAAAATATGAAATATATTTACCCTCACGAAAGATAACCATGGATTTACTGCAAATTAAACCTATTAACCTATTACCTATTAACCATGGTATTTGTAGTAAACTCAATTCATTACTTCAGAGTTGTGTGCCCATCTAGAAACTTGCGTTGTATTATTGTGCCATCCCAAAGAAGCACAAAATCACTTTCACGGACTTTTTCATTAACTGTTCCCTCCTGGTGGAATGACCTGCCCAACTCAATCCCAGCAGCTGAGTCCTTAACCATCTTCAAGAAACGACTAAAAACACATCTGTTCCACCTTTATTTGACCCTCTAAAGCCCCATTCACACCAATAACCATAACTATAAAGATAACGATATTAGTGTCCACACCAGCGAACGATATCGTCTGTTTATTCTAAGCGTCTGCCGCTTTAAATTCTCGAGCTCGTTACAGCAGGATGGATTCTGATTGGCTGTCAGTGTTTTATTGTTCATCAGCTGGGAAAAAAATCGTTTTGAAAGCGATCACAACGATATCGGTCCTCTGTATCGTTATCGTTATAGTTGTGGTGTGAACTATGCTATTCTTTAATTGAGCGTGTGTGTATGTGTATGTGTACTGCGTGTACTGTGTTAGGCTAACCGAGACTTGTCATTTGCACTTATATATTGTTGCTCTTTTGTTAGTTTTGACTGCTTTTATTGTCCTCATTTGTAAGTCGCTTTGTATAAAAGCGTCTGCTAAATGACTAAATAAAAATAAACTGTAGTTCTAAATGGCAATCAATATGCCAAAACATGGTTACTACACGTTTACTACAATAAAAGCATGGTTAATTTTCGTAAGGGCAGTAAAGTGAACATGATCCTGCCACACTTGCATTTAGTTGTTAGATGTATTCAAAAAAGTGATTACGTCTATGAAAATCTTACGAGAGATCCTGGCTTTCACAAGAGGTCTCAGTTTTTAACACTGTTAAAACAACAACAACAACAACAACAATAATGCGCTTACCTTCGTGCCGCTCTGTAATTTTACACAGAACTAGAGGAAGCCTCTTGTTAAGTTAATATTGTATAACATAATACAGAACGTTGCACAGTCTAAACTAATCAAGTCTAGCAGTTTTCAAGGATTTATCAATCTGGACCGTTTAAAAGATAAAAGACAGGATCGTATAAACCGACATATTTAGTTTCGGTTTTGATTAATTAATTCAGATGTGCTCTGATTTCGGAGTTGCAGTGATAGAGCCGTCGTGTCGTCTCACTCCACAATAATTCACGTTTTGAGACTTGAGTCACTCTCCCACTTTTTAACTTGTATTTAGGCATTGTGATTAGGCCTACTTGAATATACAGTCATACTACACTCAAAATCAGATACGTTATAAAATATCACGCTAAAAACGTGTCACTCATGAATCATAACGTCTGTCTGCTGAGCCCGATAAGTGCGGCTGTCGCCCAAGCCCTTTTTTACCCGCACAATCAAATTCAAAACCGCCCAATCTGGCAACACTGGTCTCAGTTCTTCATCTTCTGAAGTACCGAAGAGCCAAGAGTTCTAAAGACGTTATTACTGACTGTAACCACTAGATGTCACTCTTGCCACACTGCATTTCACAACTGAAAAGCTCAAGCTTCTAATCTCACTCACCGAATTAAAAATACAACTCTTCCTCAAAAACAGAAATCAAGTAGGCTTATATCTAATATCTCACATAGTAGTCTTATACGAAAACCTGTGCCACTCTTGTCTTTTGTCAACCTGCCTTTCTATCCCATTCGTGCCTGTCGTTTTTCTATACATATATAAAACATGTCTGCCTCTGATCATACGCAGTTGTTAAATTGCTTGAGCAGTATGAATAGACCTCAGTAGATGTGAAACAGTTAATCTCTCAATCATATAGGTGTTGAAGGTTCTATGTACCTGTAGCTGCCCTAATGAGAGGCTCTTTGCTATGTAAACACACTCTGATTTCCAATAAGGACTGTATAGGTGAGATGGACCGCTCCTAATCATTAGGGAGGATTCAGGTTTGGGCTTTTTCACCTCTTCTTCCTCCTCCTCATCTCTCTTTCTCTATCTCTCTCCTGTGATCTATCATTCATGGGCTTCATTTAAAATTGCGTAAAATATTTAAAGTTGGTTGGATTTCTTCAGTGGGCTTCAGCAGTGACCTCCCCCTCAGTGCCTGAAGTCAGTGGAGAAAGATATGCAGCAGGGAGAAGGGAGAGAACGAGAGAAAAACAGGGCAAAGAGGAAAGGTGCAAGGGAGACAGTTACTTAGAATTGAACAAAAGCTGTGTTCGGAGTGGAATACTAGCTTACAATACTGAAAACTGTGTGGTATACACTATATACTGTCTACACTTCTCTGTATTAAACTGTGTTATTCCACTGTAAATGTTTGAAACATTAGTGCTGTGCTGTCACATGACCTCATTAAGTTGCATGTGACTGGCATCCAGTCATTATCTTTGAAATTAAACAGTCCACTTGTTTGTAAATCTGTCTTATCTAGTTCTCTGATCAAGTAATAAGTTAAAAGTTACTTTCAATTGATTCAACACACTGTAAATGGGAGGTCAATTCTAGTGCATTGCACACATTATAGCACATATGTGCATTATTCTGACAGATATGGAAAAATCGTGATAGTAATACTGTTACATGAAGTCAACGGTATTGACTTCCTTAGTGTATGTTTCTAATCTTATTGTGTAGAATTTATTGGAGCATGTTAGTACAAACAAATAAATGTCTTGTAATCTTTAATAAATAATAATAATAAAAAAAAAACAAGAGAGAGAGTGAAATTGTTCTGCCACTGAAACAACTTTACTTTGTTTTTATCTTTCCTGGCCATCTAATCAATTCCCAATGGATTCAGTCAAATTCCTTCACTCCAAACATTCTTCTTCTTGAATATCCTCTGAGCAATAAAAATGGTCTGTTTTCACAGAGCAAGACCTAACATTGTCAAAAAAGATCTAAAGTAAAACACTTTTAAAAGGAAGCATTTTTCCCCTTTTATTTAGCTTTGCCGTAGGAAGTTACAGTGAGATCAGTATAATAGAAGACACAGATTGAAATAGTCCTGCTAATTGAAAACCTGGTGAGGATACCATGAGGTGGAAAAACATGTCAGAAATACCCGTGAGATTCTGTCCAACGTAAAGGAGATTCACTGTCAAAACAAAGGCCCTGGTACAAGTGCACTGGATTGCCATTCATTGTATGTGGAAGCAAAAGCCAGCAGGGCTACATGGGAATATTTTGATATTCCCTAACCTGAAACCTGTAGGTAAGTAAAAAAGGCTACAATAACCAAAACTAAAGACCGGGAGAAAAACATAGGAGGGAAAGAACAAACATAAAGAAGCAGGAAAGTTGGAACGCAAAGTATAATCACTGATGTTCGGCATTCATTTATGATGAACAAAATGTAAAAGAAATGATGCCAGATAGTAACAAATCCAAGAAAAGTTTATTATGAATATGGCACCTGTAAGATGGTAAAAAAACTGTGTTACAGAAAGACAACCATGTATGACATGTCGCTTTAACTGATGAAAACCTACAAAAGTATAAAATAACCCTGTTGTAAAATGAAGTATGTACATTTTTGAATTGCAGCATTATTCATGGTAAATGGACAAAAAATGTGTTTCCAAAAAAATAAGCCAGGCACTCAAAGTTAGCTTCAGTTAGTTGTTTTTTGTCTTTTTTTCCTCTGAAAACAAAAAACAAAATAAAAAATGTACCATAGTTTTCTCTTTTTAATATTTTAATTTGTTTGTACTTAGAATTTATAACACTGTTAACACTGATACTAAGAGAATCCCCTTTCTCCCATATTCTTCTACTTGGCACCAAGTTCCTCATAAAAGAATCTGTATAATTGTACAAGAAATAGTTAAAAACACAGACACAGTCTTCACAGGTAATGAAGTGATTTCTCATATTGTAATTTTAAACACTATTTATCTGACAGCAGCTGAGATTAGTTTAAGATTAAATCACCAGCAATCATTTTGACACAACACAGATACATTGAGACAGCTCGCCCGGCTGTTCTGTTAGTAACATATGGGTGTATTTCCTGGTCCACAGTGTCTGTTTTTGGAGCTGCCCCCAAGCCCTGGCCCGACCGCTTCTGCTCTACGTACAAAATGCTAAAATCTAGGATCCTGTTAACCTGCAGCGGTGACGCCAAGCTCTCCTGCAACCGTTCCGACAGCGAGTCCCGTTATTGTCATTTTTAAAAACATTAACATCATGACCTGGGTTTGAGTAACAACACGTCTTCACAGAAACCACAGACACAAGTTTCCTGATGTCGGGGGAAGCCTGATTCAGGTAAAAAGACGAAGGCCCCCCCCATTCCCTTTGCTGGACAGACTGAAAAACACTATACATTGACAAAGCCGCTGGACCGAACAAAATCAAGTAAACCAAACAATCAACTTAGTAAACATGCATTTCCAAAACACCTATAAAAATAGATTTTATAGTGCGAAATATTTTTTTCATCTCTTTAGAAATCTTTAAAATTGTTTATTGTCCTGAAATACTACCGTCATCTTTTTTTTTATTATTTCCTGTGAGTTGCAGGGTCCTTGATGTCAACAGGTTTGGTGGAAACCAATGAAATACACCCAATGCACAAGAGAAGCACAAGGGACTCTGGGAATGTTTCACATCTGAGGCTTTTAAGGTTCCAGTCTGCTAAATGCTACTTCAGTTTTTTTTTTATTCCTCATCACGTTTGAGCTGGAAACTGCAATCCCAGAATTCCTCAGTGGCAAAAAAATGGCTCCTTAAACCTTTGAGCTAGTTTAGAGTCTTTTATCTCTGAGAAGAGAGAGAGGTCTGTAGACTACACAACAGCAAAGCAATAGCAGAAACAGAAAAAAGTAATACATACAAAAAGGAAGCAGCAAAAAAAGGTGACACTACATTGGAAGGCCACCACACAAAATCCACTAACCTCCACTGGTTCACTAAGACTGCAAGGGGGCTGGAAGGAGAACCAATGTTTCCCCGTCCGGGCCCGGACTAGCACAGAGAGGACAAAGGACAAAACAGCTACATTAGCTCAGTATATACTGCATATAGTAACACACACTTAAGTTGCTATGGAGACTGACAGCCAATGACACTTACACATTGTACAAGTTTACGGTTATCACGCTGCGTAATAGATGATGGACGGCTGCCAAAGGATGAAGTGACAGTTTTCTTCCGTTTTATTACTTTAGTTTTTTTTTAAACATCAAATCACAGTGTTTTAACACCATACTGTGAGAGTAAAGTTTTTTTGGCAACAGTGGATAAAAATTAGGAATGTGGATTTTCAAAACACATTTTTTTGATTGAAAATGCATGTCCTTATTACAATCTCCATTTGATATGTGATTTGCAGAGACAGTTAAGGGGTAAGGGATGAAGGGGAGCTGATTTAGGAAAGGACACCAGGCTTTAAGCTAAAGAGGGAGTGTAAACAATTAAGCCAAAAATTTATATTAAAAAAATCCCCAAAACAATTAAGAACAGCTTTGACCAAAGCCTGTTGGAGTTTAACATTCATCTTCAAGTTTATGATGCAAAATTAGTCTCAGTTGCACTGAGAGATAAAAAAGAATTCAAAAATCAAAACAAACAATAAAACTAACAAACTTTTCTGTATCCCTTTCCAAACTCAATCTGATTGAGTTAAAATACTCTCCCCGTGCTCATGGGTAAGTGATGAACATAAAACAACCCAAAACAATTAAGAACAGCTTTGACCAAAGCCTGTTGGAGTTTAACATTCATCTTCAAGTTTATGATGCAAAATTAGTCTCAGTTGCACTGAGAGATAAAAAAGAATTCAAAAATCAAAACAAACAATAAAACTAACAAATTTTTTTTGTATCCCTTTCCAAACTCAATCTGATTGAGTTAAAATACTCTCCCCGTGCTCATGGGTAAGTGATGAACATAAAACAAAAAAAAAGAAAAAAGTTTGTTGAAGGTTTGACTTTTCTGTGGAAAAGCTCTGAAGCCGCCGTTTGTCTGGAGTTCCGGAACAGTACCTACATCAGCCAGCTGAGTGAGGGATAGCACCATGGATCTGCAAACAGAAGATGGAACTGGAAAAATCTCACACTGACCTGTTCCATGTCCTGGGATTTTATAGTAACATTCTATTCACAGGTCAATACCCGGCTAAAATTGCTTTTTTAAAATGCATGATTTGCAAGTTATGTTGAGCTATAAAAAACGAAGAAAAAGCATTATTTCTAAAATATTATTCCCCCTTTAGAAAGAACCATAAAACCCTTTGAACTACATCAAACAGGGTAAAATCCTTTTGTCAGCATCAATCTCAATTACATCAAGATACCTTTAGAAACATGAACAGTCTCCTTTCTTGTCGATTTTCTTTTTCTAATACCTTTAAGACATCCTAATGAGGATGTTACATACTCTGGACAAATATCTCACCACAGAGAAAACATACGCTACAGTGCTATGAATTCCCTGTGGCTCAAAAGGAACTCTTTACAATAGAGATGAGTCTGTTTAGGGAAACCGTCATTAAGAACTTGTGTAAGGAGGCGAGAAAGAAGAAAGTCGAAGAGATAGAAAGACACAGGAAGAGAAACCATTCATTTCAGTTACACAAGCTCAATTGCTCAAAATTCAAAGTGCTAGAACATCTCACTTTTCCCCAACTTTGATACACAGTCTTTTGCCTCAGAAGAGTCTTTTTAACACAGTTGAACACAGTAATATGGTCTCAATGTTTTGCCTCAATCCTCCTTGCGCTCCAGAGTCTGTGTGTTGTGGATGCCATTGCTGTAGACGGGAAACGGAAGCGTGGAGAAAAGTCCCTCTGCTGTGGTGAAGACATTAGCAGCTGGCATCTGCGTGAGGCCGGCTCCGCTGACCGCACCCCCAAAGGGGGTGGACATGTTGAGTCGGTGCACGTGATGGTACAGCATCTCCATGGGCGTCTTGGGGTCTATGCCAAAGCCGGGCCCATCCACAAAGTTCACAGCAGTGTGGGCATTAGGCAGGAGGTTGCCCTGCATGGCCAGGCTGACATCTGCCGGGGCATATCGGATAGTTCCAGTGGTGTAGACTCGCGGGGAAGCAGTGCTTGTGGCAGCAAGCGTGCCTGTGACTCTGTGCACCAATGGAAGTACCACGTTCCCCGCTTGTAACCTCTGCAGGGCTTCCAGGTCACTGGTGTAGAGCAGGGAACCAGAGGAGGTGGGTGTACCCTGCTGCTTGTCCCGTGGTGAGGCCGAGAGAGGTGGGGAGAGCGGGTCAGTGGTGGTGGAACTGGAATGAGGAACCAAGCTGCCCGGAGTTGCACTGGACACAGAGGTAGGGGCACTGTTGCCGCTGCTACTGTTGCCATTGAAGTTGGGCTTTCTGCTGCTTCCTCCACACTCGGCACCAGGTGGAGTGAGGACAGAGTCCGGGATGGACACCTGCAGGCCGGCAGGCGGGGGAGAAGGGAAGGTGTTGTGGGGTTTTGTCATACTGTAGGGGGACTCGTTGCGGGAGATCTCTCGGTTGGGTGGGTAGTTCCAGATGCTGCTGTCGTTGTCGAAGTTTATAGTTTCTGACATCTCAGTCTTGATCTTCAGCACAGAGGAACTGGTTGGGGAGGGTGGAAGCAGGAGGGGAGGCTGGTCTCCAAGGGCGGGGTCCAGGCTGCCAGGGCTGGGGGTAGCAGCCGCCAAGGGAGACAGACAGAGACGTTGCCGACTACCATCCCATTTCTGCTTTTTTCTCCTCTTCTTTCTCTTCTGGTGTTTACTCATTGCTGGCCCGCTCAGCTCTCCTCCACTGTTGCAGTTATTTACAATATCTTCCACCTCATCCTCTTCTTCTGAGGAGGAGCAAGAGGAGGGCGAGTCCTGCAGTTCCTCCACCTCACCGTCACCATAGCGCTCCACCTTTATATGTAAACCACCCAGGCGGCACTCCTTGTGGTCAGTTTCACAGTCAGAAGGTTCCAGACTATCATCACTGTCCTGACTTTCTGGATTGCTGGAACTGTCTCCTTCCTCCTGTCGTCTCATTTCTTGCTCTGGTGGCCGGCCCGTCTGTTTCTTACTGTCTGACTCTGGATCTTCACTGTTCTCGGAAGACTGATTGCCCTTACCATCTGACTTGGAGTTTTCGTTGTCTTCTGGGAGAAAGAAAATGTTTTAGAGGACAGGTTTCCATACACGTCATAGTTTATCAGACAAAGTAAGGTTTCTCACAGAAGAAACATAGTTCACTAAACATCAGGGGTTTTATGTGTAGGGTGTTCATTTAAAGTTTGGAAGAGCTCCAGTTGGATATATAATGCTTCTTAAGTACAGGACACAATTACACTAAGGACATAAATTGCTCTTTGATGTTCTATTTTTGGCAGCAGCATTAGCCACTGGTGACTTATTTGTGACGTTATGTGTCATTAATAATTAGTTTTGTCATGGTCGACTCAAATTCTGTTTAGAACAAGTGACTTTGGTAGCTCAAGGTGAGCTCAAACTATGTATCAGAAATCATTAATACATTAAAATTCTTTCTTTTTAAAGTGCATGAATTTAGAAGTGAGGGGGAAAACAACAGTGAGGCATACATCTCACAGGGATTTGGAAATTCTGGCCTTAGGAAAAACATGTCTGCATTGGAAGAGAAACACGGAGAGAGAGAAAGAGATAAAGAGACAGAAAGACAGAAGGAGAAGGCGGGGTGTAGAGATAGGTAGGGTGTGTGAGAGGAGAAGAGGGCATGGTTTGGTCCAGCTGCGGCTGGCACAGTCTGTAACCTTTGTGATGAAGGCTGGCAAAAGGCTCGGCAGGCAGAGATGCCCAGGGGCCAATATGTTGGCACTTTCCCCAGACTGTCAACCGGCCTTGTTCACTCACAGCCTCCACCATCTCTGGAATCTCACTTCATCTTCTTTTGGAATGTATAATTAATATCTCCAACTGGCTGTGGAGTTTTAATTGACTATTTACACCAGTTTTATGGACATATCGAAAGCACCAAATTTCCTTGTCCTACATAATCTCCAGTAATTATTGAAATGAAGATATTTTACACAGCAAGAGCCCTCAGATGAGACATTTGCATTTGGTTAAAAGAAAACTTTCAAGTGTGTTGTGTATAGTGTTACTTTACTATACTACTAGTTTGTAAAGAATCTAAGATGTAGAATCTTATGTCACCAGAAATGGTTCCATGAACAGGGATAACAATCTCGGCGCAAGAAGAACTGGCTTTAAGTGTCCTGCTCAAGGGACAGCTTGTGGCGAGGCTTTGTGGGGTTCAAACCAACGACCTTCCACTTATTCTGTAATGTTCTGTGGCATACTGCAATGAAATGGGACGAGGAGTGATACAATACCAGAGTTCTCCTTGGAGTCGGATTCAGAATCAGATGTTTCTGAGGACTCTGATGCTTTCTCTGGCAGGTTAGGCAGTTGTGCGATATCCATGGGTGTGTCTTTGTACTCTGGATTACTGCCCATTAGAAAAGAAACCACAAAAAAGACACGTTTAGAAGAAACAAGTAATTCACTTTGCCAGCTGAGAATCATTCACAGCCATGTGAAACATTCTTCATTCTCTTCTCTAGAACGTTCCAGACATCCTGATTGATTCACTGCGGCCCAAACCACAGAGCATTCTAATGATCTCTAAGCCCGTACACAGACCCAAAAGCAGTAAGAAATCACACTGCAGTTTGAGAAGATCAGTGTGTTTGGCCTTCGTCATCTTACAGAAGAACAGACTATTACTAACTCTCTCAAGTAAGAAAACACTTTCATCTTGTTACAGTGCCGGACGGGACAAATCAAAATCTAAAGATATGGCATTTTCATCAAAGTAGAAGACTCGTATACCTGAGTACATAGTTGACCCAGATTATGTTTTTCTCGTTGCCGTTCTTGGCGTTGATTGCAATAGTGGCACTGGACTGGATCCAGATATAACCTCCATTTTTCTGAATCCAGCGGTAATACTTTGTCACACACTGACCTTTATTCATCACTATGGAATAGAAAGAGGATAGTATACCAGAAAGGAAAGGAGGTGGAAGAGAAAAAAAGAAGAGGGAAAAGGAGATATAGTGAACAATGTGATATATTAACATTTTACATACACTCAGGTTTAATTACAACAACAGCAAATAATATTAATCTTGATATTTGCCTTCCATGTGACCAGGTAAAGCACAAACCTATCCATTATTTCATTGGAAAGATCCTTTATTACCATCTTGAACATTATTAATCTTAAAGGCCCAGCAGAGGGCGCTGTGACTGTTTGCTAAAGGCTCTGTAATTGTGTCCTTGTCTAAGGCTACTCATGTGAAGACGCTGTGGCAGTTGCCATAATTTTGGCTAAATGAAGTGCTAAATGGCGATCTCAAATAATATGAATTTGCATTAATCAATGTTCTGCAAAACAGAAACAGTCAGAACCCAAGCACGGTAGTAAATTCAGATTCTGGGTTTAATTACAGCTACAAATGGCCCTTTCCATAAAAAGAGTCCATTGAGAAGGATGATTTATATAAGAATAAGTCTAGTAATTAAAATCATTACAGACTAATAGCATTGTTTAAGAAGCTGTCCCAAAGGCTCCGATAATTGACTTTAGTTCACCGACTGCTTTCTGTACCAATAAATGTAAAACTAAGCTCTAACTCCAGTAAATTGAGACAAAAAGCCAAGAGTTGTTTATCTGACTTGTTCGCTGTGGCCAGTGGGCATACCCTTGACTCACCTTCACTCTCTTCAACAAAGTTTACATGCTACTGAGAGTCTATGGTTCAGTATACATGGAATGTAAGCAAAAGTGCTGGACAAAAACATACTTCATATCTGAAATGTCAGAACTGAAGACAAAAGAAAGAACTGCTATGGAAAATATTCCATAAAAACAACTTAATTAACATATTTTGAAATGCTTTAAAATCTCACAGTGGCAGACAGATAAATAGATATCCTGCACCATTTTCATTGTACACCGCTAAGTTGCAAATACTTTGGCAATACAAAATGTAGAGCTGTTTGTTGTGCCAATAAAGCACATTAAATTGAAACCGAATCAAAGTATTGTACAGCTCCAGTATATTAAATCTTGTCAAACATACAGAGCGATTCTTCCCCTCCGTCTGTGAACATGCGAGTCAGAGCGGTCCCTTTAAACCCTCATTACTGTCTACAAGTTCTAGGACATTTTTCCCCCTCTGCCTTTAAACCTGATGAGCTGATCTCATCTGCATTGCATTTGATGTGCTGGCCCCCTCGGCTCCGCCCGGCACCACGTCTGTACAGGTGAGGCTTCTTTTTTAACCCCCTTTCAGTTACGCTGCCATTAAATCAATCAGGGGCTGCTTGAGTTATTGATTTAGTGGTAATGAAGCCACCCCTTTCTCTCTCTCACTCTCTCTCTCTATCTGTATCCTTCTTTTTATTTTCCGGTGCAGGACTCGTTGGCTGCTTTCGGAGGCTTTAAAAGGAATACGGCCTCTTTAATCTGCCTGCCTTCTCCTGGAGCCTCGGGCAAGCCTGCAGGACGGTCTCTCACTCTCTCTCTCCCTCTCTACTTCGGTTCTTTCTCATTCTATCTCTCTTGCTCGCTCTCTCTGCGAGGGGCTGCTTGAGTTATTGATTTAGTGGTAATGAAGCCACCCCTTTCTCTCTCTCACTCTCTCTCTCTTTCTGTATCCTTTTTATTTTCCGGTGCAGGACTCGTTGGCTGCTTTCGGAGGCTTTAAAAGGAATACGGCCTCTTTAATCTGCCTGCCTTCTCCTGGAGCCTCGGGCAAGCCTGCAGGACGGTCTCTCACTCTCTCTCTCCCTCTCTACTTCGGTTCTTTCTCATTCTATCTCTCTTGCTCGCTCTCTCTGCGCCAGGGCCTCTGTCCTTCAGTTCTGTTAAATCACTTGGATCCCTTCCATAATAGCAGCTACCTTTCAGATACCCTTTACCCAGCGTGGCCTCACTTCCAGCAGGAGGGGTGGAGGGTGTCACTGTCATATAAAAGTAAGTAATTTACACCCGTGAAATTGCTTTATGGAAAAGTCCTTGCAGTCCACTGGGGTATTATTGTACAGACAAGCCTTTTATGAATGAGAGAGCAGACATGCAGATCTGCGGCACCCGGGCAGGGTGAATTGGAGGTGTTTAACTTGTATTCTTTGGATCTAATGGCGAAACTTCACCAGCGGAGGAAGTAAACACCTTGGCCATTTGGAGAAGCGGCGAGAAGTGAAATTACACCTGTGATCATTGTTTTCAAAGCATCATCTCAGTTTCAAGGCATTTTGGAACAACTGCAAGTAAGGATGCAATCATTTGCTGGTTTTAAAGATGTTTTTGTGTTGTAAAATCCAGATAAAACCAGTTTCTAGCTGGTCAGAGCTGGCTGTTTATGGGCATGTGCTAATCCATACTGCTTGAAATAGTTGTAAAACTAGTTAGAGCTGGTTGGCAAGCAAGTAAAATGACAATCACTGCTGACATAAATGCAGCATATCCATGAATACAGACTAACAGAAACATCTATTTTATATTTACTCTGAATCCATTATGGAAGAAACCTGAAGAAACATTGTCAACGGTACATGCGATGGCTGTTAGAGCAGGTGTATTTTTCCACAGCTGTGGAGTCTATCTTCAAGCACAATAAGGAGTGAAGGGAGTTTTTCATTAAAGTCAGTTTGAACTACTCTTCAGAGACCGGCTCTTGTAGTCTGCCTTCAGGCACAGAGCTTCAGTCTCCTGGGGTTTCTCCACACTTCTGTGAGCCATCGTTTCCCACCTCTGTCTCCCTCTCGCTCTCTTTCTCAGCTGGTAAATGCACACACACACACACACACCCGTGGAGCATTTATGCGGTGAGTATTATACGTAGTCGTGTAACACAGTGTCTTTTATTAATTTAAGTTTCCCACCTCTGTCTCCCTCTCGCTCTCTTTCTCAGCTGGTAAATGCACACACACACACCCGTGGAGCATTTATGCGGTGAGTATTATACGTAGTCGTGTAACACAGTGTCTTTTATTAATTTAAGCCGTGTTGGTCCTGTTCGGAAGCTGACACAGGTGAGGTCAGAGCTGTCACAATGCATTTCTGCCCATATAAAACACCTGCTCTCAAATGCTTCATGAGCACCAACAGTCGGCTTTCTAATTTTCTTTCGATAAACCAGAGCTATTTGTTTTTCACAGTTACAAAGCTCAAATTAAACCATTAAACAAATAGATGAGAATGACAGTTCATGTTTTAGTATGTCCAAAAAGTACTTAAAGAAATAGGCCACAAGAGACTAGAGATGCAGTATAGAGATGTTACTGTAGATAAAAACCAATGCCTTATTGTTTTTATTGAAAAGGCAGCAAAAGTGATATGAATTAAATGAACATTATGATCAATAAACAATTCTTCTACCTATCAGCATTTTTCAGCCATGCACTTTAAAGTCCAGAAACTACCCATTTTATAAAAACTCTTTGGAAGCTGACACAGGTGAGGTCAGAGCTGTCACAATGCATTTCTGCCCATATAAAACACCTGCTCTCAAATGCTTCATGAGCACCAACAGTCGGCTTTCTAATTTTCTTTCGATAAACCAGAGCTATTTGTTTTTCACAGTTACAAAGCTCAAATTAAACCATTAAACAAATAGATGAGAATGACAGTTCATGTTTTAGTATGTTCAAAAAGTACTTAAAGAAATAGGCCACAAGAGACCGTGCAGTATAGAGATGTTACTGTAGATAAAAACCAATGCCTTATTGTTTTTATTGAAAAGGCAGCAAAAGTGATATGAATTAAATGAACATTATGATCAATAAACAATTCTTCTACCTATCAGCATTTTTTAGCCATGCACTTTAAAGTCCAGAAACTACCCATTTTATAAAAACTCTTTAAGCAACTTTTATAAAAACAGGTGGTTAAAACCATATGAGATGCCTTTAAGTCGGACAAATACTATTAACGGCGCATTTTGAGACATTATTAGACTCTAACCTCTGTGCAGTCCTTCTCTACACGGATCAGAGAACATGGCCAGTATAAAAAAACAGCCAACCGATCTCTATCCACCTTCATTTTAAAGCAGGCTTTTGCTGTGATGATAACTCCGCTATAGACTTGGCCCAATTCCATTCTCTCATAAATATGTTAAGTGCAGGGGAGTGGTAAAAATTTTAGCAGACATTGGGATGACTTCAATCCCAGAGATATAAATAAAACTAATAAAACTAATATGATATTTCCTTTCAAGCCAGGCCAAATTAAGATGTTCTCATTTTATGGGGCAGCAGTGGAACCACAGATGTTTTGTAAGTACAAAAGAGGGTTTTTTCTTGGCCGGCTTTTCAAACGAGTGATAGATGTTGAAACAAGGTCATTCTGGGATTGGGTTTAAGCAGAACTCATCACTATCAGCTCCATAATGAACTGCACATGAACATTAGTGTGTGGCTGATTATCCACTCTTGCAAAACACAATGTCACCCTCTGATCCTTCGGTTCTACAATAATGTCATATTTTAACTCGAAGCTGCCGAAATTGAAATTCTTTTTCACCGTTTATCATTCTTTTGGGCAGATAAAAATGTCTTAAATCAAACTGCACACAATACTAGGCTTATACTAAAGATTGTGCAAATACAGTGTGAAACTGTTGCCCTCTTAGAGATTAACATTACCCATATTTATATAATCATATATAATATAAAGAGTGTTACCTGTTTTCACAGTAGATGATGTTGAGATCCATGTTGACCCGTGTAACAAACATCTGGCAGTCGATCCGAACCTCATTGATGGTTGGTGGAGGAAGTGCGTGTGCCATCACAACCATGCCCATGATTTGATTGGGTACCGAACGACTGTGTGTTAATGCCATTCTTATCCGCAGCCTGCCGGTAATGTGTATAACCTTGAAGAGGACACAAAGCAGAAAATTAAAAACAGATCAGATGCAATTGTCTTCTGAATTACATTCACATCCTTTAGTAAAGTATCCAACCACAGTATAAATATAACAGAAAATAAACCAGATGAAGTCATGTAAGATGACAACTGAGCTCTTTGATAATCCAATATGTACTTTGCATACTAGTGTACACTTGACCAAGATCCAAACCAAGATTCTCAGATTCTTGTACCTGTTATGTACATGTTCATGAAATATTAAAAACACAAAAAGCACCATTTCCCTCTGAAATAATCGAGAAATAACAAAGGCAGAGGAACTAATTACTTTTTCGCTGGCTTTAAAGTTTGTAATGCTTTAAAGTCTTTTGTAGCCCATTTTGCCCAGAGGATGCATTGACTAGATCGGCAACGATGTTCTTTTTTGGATCCATCCATTTTAATCACCCAGGGAAACCTGGAGGGGATTGTTTTTGTAGTGTTTTAAACTTCTGACACTATCCTTTCATTGGTTCACCTCAGAGATCGGTGAGATGCTATTAGCATCATTCATATAGACAGTCTCGGCCCTGAAGTCACCGAGTGCTCAGGCCGGTGGGGCTCTTTGATGCTTGTACGTTTCCGCTGAGGGACAAGCAAATCCAAACCCCAGGAACGATGGACTGCCACAGTCACTAAAAAAGAGTGACTCTCCTGGTGTAGAGTTGAGAGTTTGATCGAACTTTCACAGAATTCAAAAGCCATCTCAAATCAGGGGCCAATTAAAGATGACTGGAAAGTTCAATGATGTCACATTTAGTCAGGTAATCCTCATTTTTTAAGCAGAGTTTACTTTGGGTTTAAATTTTATGTTTTAACAAAAACATTTTGCCAGAATAACAAAAAGGATTTTTTTTCTGGAATGAGCATGCGTGATATTTTCTTTCTCTAAACTAACTAATTAGTAGTTGAGTAGCTGACAAACGATATTACTTTTTTTTTAGATTTTAGGTTAAAATTTATATAAATATATACGTGAAAGTGTCTATTTTAGATCACCATTTTTACTACTATTTGTGACCCTGGACCATGAATCCAGTCTTGAGTCGCACGAGTATATTTGTAGCAATAGCCAATAATACATTGTATGGGTCAAAATAATTTTTCTTTTATGCCAAAAATCATTAGGTTATTAAATAAAGATACTTTGTAAATTTCCTACCATAAATATATCAGAACTTGACCCTTATGACTGGTTTCACGAGTTCACACTTACATATAATTAAATAAAGGTTATGCATATTTGGCGTGCTGTCCAGGGAGAGAGCTCTGAGCTCAGCAAGACTCCCGGAGTTCAGCCCGGCTCAAAAGCGCTCTCCCAGTGCTTCTCCCCATGCTGGGGTAGAAACTGGTTGAAGGTGCGGGGTCGGGGTGGCGGAGGGATGCTGAAAGTCGAGAGATAACAAAGGTCGGACGTACTTGGTTATTTATAGGAGTTTTCTCTTATGCTGATTGGATAAATTGTGTAATCACTAATGATGAACTGGCCATGTTAATTATCTGTGCGTCCTCCTCCCGAAATTTGTTTATAAAATATCACTTTGTGGTCCAGGGTCACCTTTTACTCCTAGCTGTTGCATAAGCTACTTAAATAGTCTTTAATGAATTTTTCAAAGCACAAACATTTCATGTAATCTCTCCACCCCCGCCCGTCACAGCATCGGGGAATACAGAATAGGTATACATAAGAAATAAGATTCATCTGTTCCTAGGGATTCTCTGGAGTGCTTTTGAAATGCGATACGGCACAAGTAATGATAGAGAGCTTTTACATGAGTGCATTAACTGAGCCGGGGGCCGAGACGCCTTGGCAAAAAAAGAAAAGACTGGTTTAAGCTGGAGAAGAATTCACTTTGATTTGACCTCCAGACTGAAGAGGAGATATAAACAGCCATCATGTGTGCTGTGCTTCGCTTCCCGCCGCCACGCACCTATCACCTAATGCCGGCGCATCGTATGCAAAATTCATACTTTTGTATTATGTAACAACACAAATATTGACTTAATTTGCAGGTGTCAGGTCCATGTAATCGCTGATTCTAGAAAAGGATTATTTCAGCATAAAATCAAAATTGACACCATTTCCCCCACTATTTTTAAACAATTTTTGTAGTTCAGTTGAATGTTCACTTAAATAGAGACATCTGTCCATTGAAAATCTTATGGAAAAAGGGTTGCAATTGGCATTTCATTATGACTTTGATGTTATAATGTAATATCATTAACAACAGCTGAGAAAATTACTTCAATTGTATTTGAAAATGTCATGTATTAGCTATTTGTCAGAACCAATCAGGTTCCTCCACTGTTAGGGTTAGGGTTACTAAAATAAATGGGTGTAGGATTTACTTTGAAACTATTTTCATTTAGAAATTGCTGGTAAATTTGACAAATAATTACAAAAATAACAGCAAGTAATACATTGAAGCACACGTAAAACATACTCGTTAAAAATAAACTTTTTTATAGTGTAATGGCCATATCAATAAGGAAAGCTGAGCAGCCCACCAAAAAGAATCAGATCTTACTGTGGGTTATTATCTCTTCCCAGTCAATGACCGATTAAAATAGGGCAAAGACCTGATTGGTTTCTAGTCAACGTCACTGATAAAGAGATTCTGATTTCCCAGCCCTTCTGTAAGCTAAATATATATTGTATCAGATTTTATTCATTAAAAAGGTTTCCATCTGTGATGGCAAGCTGTCAGCCTGTTTTCATTATAGACGCAATATTTTCTGACCTACTGTAGCTCTACCAACTGCTTGCTGAATCTAAAAGCAATTCTCACAGAAGTATTGAAAATTTGATAAAAACAGGTGGTTAAAACTATACAAAATGCCTTTAAGTTGGGCAAATACTATTAGTGGCGCATTTCCAGACATTATTCGACTCTAACCGATCTCTATCCACCTTCATTTTAAAGCTGGCTTTTGCTGTGATGATAACTCCGCTATAGACTTGGCCCGATTCCATTCTCTCATAAATATGTTAAGTGCAGGGGAGTGGTAAAAATTTTAGCAGACACTGGGATGACTTCAATCCCAGAGATATAAATAAAACTAATATGATATTTCCTTTCAAGCCAGGCCAAATTAAGATGTTCTCATTTTATGGGGCAGCAGTGGAACCACAGATGTTTTGTAAGTACAAAAGAGAGTTTTTTTCTTGGCCAAGAAACAAGGTCATTCTGGGATTGCGTTTAAGCAGAACTCATCACTATCAGCTCTATAATGAACTGCACATGAACATTAGTGTGTGGCTGATTATCCGCTCTTGCAAAACACATTTTCACCCCCTGATCCTTCAGTTCTACAATAATGTCGTAGTTTAACTCTAAGCAGCTGAAATTGAAATTATTTTTCACCGTTTATCATTCTTTAGGGCAGATACAAAATCTCTCAAATCAAACTGCACACAATACTAGGCTTATACTAAATAGTGCATATAAGTTCTGCAAAATAAGATTGTGCAAACACGTAGTGAAATTGTTGCCCTCTTAGAGATTAACATTCATAAATCATTGACTATCTTTATTTATGTTTAAAGTCAACATGACATTACATCACAAAGGCCGGTTAAAACTGTACCGAATATATTATATAAAGAGTGTTACCTGTTTTCACAGTAGATGATGTTGAGATCCATGTTGACCCGTGTAACAAACATCTGGCAGTCAATCCGAACCTCATTGATGGTTGGCGGAGGAAGTGCGTGTGCCACCACAACCATGCCCATGATTTGATTGGGTACCGAACGACTGTGTGTTAATGCCATTCTTATCCGCAGCCTGCCGGTAATGTGGATAACCTTGAAGAGGACACAAAGCGGAAAATTAAAAACTGATCAGATGCAATTGTGTCCTGAATTACATGCACACCCTTTATTAAAGTATCCAACCACAGTTTCAGGATAACAGAAAATAAACCAGATGAAGTCATATAAGATTGTCAAGTGAACTCTTTGATAATCCAATATGACCTTTGTGCTCTACTGTACACTTGACCAAGATTCTCAGGTTCTTGTACCCGTCATGTACATGTTCATGAAATATAAAAAAACACAAAAAGTGCCATTTCCCTCTGAAATAATCGAGAGATAACAAAGGCAGAGGAACTAATTACTTTTTCGCTGGCTTTAAAGTTTGTAATGCTTTAAAGTCTTTTGTAGCCCATTTTGCCCAGAGGATGCATTGACTAGATCGGCAACGATGTTCTTTTTTGGATCCATCCATTTTAATCACCCAGGGAAACCTGGAGGGGATTGTTTTTGTAGTGTTTTAAACTTCTGACACTATCCTTTCATTGGTTCACCTCAGAGATCGGTGAGATGCTATTAGCATCATTCATATAGACAGTCTCGGCCCTGAAGTCACCGAGTGCTCAGGCCGGTGGGGCTCTTTGATGCTTGTACGTTTCCGCTGAGGGACAAGCAAATCCAAACCCCAGGAACGATGGACTGCCACAGTCACTAAAAAAGAGTGACTCTCCTGGTGTAGAGTTGAGAGTTTGATCGAACTTTCACAGAATTCAAAAGCCATCTCAAATCAGGGGCCAATTAAAGATGACTGGAAAGTTCAATGATGTCACATTTAGTCAGGTAATCCTCATTTTTTAAGCAGAGTTTACTTTGGGTTTAAATTTTATGTTTTAACAAAAACATTTTGCCAGAATAACAAAAAGGATTTTTTTTCTGGAATGAGCATGCGTGATATTTTCTTTCTCTAAACTAACTAATTAGTAGTTGAGTAGCTGACAAACGATATTACTTTTTTTTTAGATTTTAGGTTAAAATTTATATAAATATATACGTGAAAGTGTCTATTTTAGATCACCATTTTTACTACTATTTGTGACCCTGGACCATGAATCCAGTCTTGAGTCGCACGAGTATATTTGTAGCAATAGCCAATAATACATTGTATGGGTCAAAATAATTTTTCTTTTATGCCAAAAATCATTAGGTTATTAAATAAAGATACTTTGTAAATTTCCTACCATAAATATATCAGAACTTGACCCTTATGACTGGTTTCACGAGTTCACACTTACATATAATTAAATAAAGGTTATGCATATTTGGCGTGCTGTCCAGGGAGAGAGCTCTGAGCTCAGCAAGACTCCCGGAGTTCAGCCCGGCTCAAAAGCGCTCTCCCAGTGCTTCTCCCCATGCTGGGGTAGAAACTGGTTGAAGGTGCGGGGTCGGGGTGGCGGAGGGATGCTGAAAGTCGAGAGATAACAAAGGTCGGACGTACTTGGTTATTTATAGGAGTTTTCTCTTATGCTGATTGGATAAATTGTGTAATCACTAATGATGAACTGGCCATGTTAATTATCTGTGCGTCCTCCTCCCGAAATTTGTTTATAAAATATCACTTTGTGGTCCAGGGTCACCTTTTACTCCTAGCTGTTGCATAAGCTACTTAAATAGTCTTTAATGAATTTTTCAAAGCACAAACATTTCATGTAATCTCTCAATTAAAATCAGGCCATTAAACACCTTTCTGAATAGGTATTCTTGGAGAAATGAGACAGAGGTGGCAAAATGTGTTTCTGGTCTTCGATCAGTGTGTGATATCGTGACACGAGTGTGCATCAGACAGACACACCGGCAGTCACAAACGCACTTGATGCAGCTGTTGCCAAGCTTCAGTAAGACATCACAGCACGCCGCGATCAGAAGGTGATGTTCAATTATGGCCGATATCAAACCCATACACGCATTCTCACAAACAAAGCGGCACACCAGAGAGTGGCAGCCCGCACAAAACACACACCGCCTCCACAACACACATCCATCTCTACATACGTACAACACTGGGTCTTTTTCAATAAATAAACACTGAGCTGCATTAAAAGCATACAAAATGGAAATGATTCCACTGAAGCCCAAAGCGAGGGGCATCAAAAAGTTGGAAAATACAACTTTTGAAGTAATTGCCACAAAGAGAGACTCGCCGGTGAATTGCTGCAGGAGTGCTCTTGGCAAGAACATCATAAGCTCTGGCAAAACATTAAATATGCTCAGGCTGCTAAATGCAAACTGACATGGCAAGGGTTCACCGTGGCCGCAGCGAGAGGCAGCCGCATAGCATATCTCAATTTAATACAAGCCAACATAACAAAGGGATCAATTTTTATAATTCATGGTTCAGCACACAATGCTCTCTCTCTCTCTCTCTCTCTCTCCGCCCGTCACCACGTCGGTGAATATAGAATAGGTATACATAAGAAATAAGATTCATCTGTTCCTAGGGATTCTCTGGAGTGCTTTTGAAATGCGATATGGCACAAGTAATGATAGAGAGCTTTTACATGAGTGCATTAACTGAGCCGGGGCCGAGATGCCTTGGCAAAAAAAGAAAAGACTGGTTTAAGCTGGAGAAGAATTCACTTTGATTTGACCTCCAGAGTGAAGAGGAGATATAAACAGCCATGATGTGAGCTGTGCTTCGTTTCCCTCCACCTCGCACCTATCACCAAATGCCAGCGCAACGTATGCAAAATTCATACTTTTGTATTATGTAACAACACAAATATTGACTTAATTTGGAGTAAATGCAATAAGAAGTGTCCTTGTCTGGCCAGTAATGTATGCGAATGTGCATGCGTGAATATTTATGCTATGGGTTAGTGCGCTCCCCGACTTCACGCTTATTTGCATCAAATCTGCGTCCAGATGGATGCAGCAGGGGGTTTGGATCGTTCACTCAAAGACACATCCAAACAATCATCCACTTCTCTGTTTACAAACTGATTGATACTAAATGTACAGCATTCGGTGATCTGCTGTATCAGTGGTATTGTCTATGATTGCACAAAGTGCAAAAAGTGCATAGTACATAAATATAAATTTACGTACTTTATGCCAGAATACATTACTGTTCAAAGTTTGGGGTTTGTAATGTTTTTGGAATATCAAGTCACTAATGCTCACCAAAGCAGCATTTAATACAGTAACATTTTTCAAAATCAAAGTAATTTTGTGAAATGTTATTACAATTTAAAATTACATAATAATAAAAAAAATAAATAATAATAATTTTATTTGAATATGTTTCAAAATGTAATTTATTCCTGTGATGCAAAGCTGAATTTTCAGCATCATTACTCCAGTCGTCAGTGTCACATGATCTCTCAGAAATCATTCTAACTAGGGATGGGCGATATCTTATCGTTTGCGATATACTGGTAAAAATTCTCCTCACGATAAGAATTAGTCTTCCCGCGATAATAACGATAAAGTCTAGTTGTTGACATATTTCTGTGTGTGGACGTGAAATTGAGGAGGAGTAGCCTGTATCGCTAAATGAGGAGCTCGAGCTCCTTTTACAATCTGTAACTGGTTTGGTTAGGGCTGTACAGTGCACAAAAATCTGTCTTAATAAATGTACTACAGTAGCACGTGTGCGATACAGTTTTGCATGTGTATTAGCCTGTTTACAAACCTGTTGTCCAACAAAGATATCATTTATTGACAGAATGATTCATATTACAGAATGATAGTATTATATACAGTGATAAAGGGCATGTCGATTAACATTGCATTATAAATATACTTTCCTTATAAAAACAAGGAAGTGAAGAACACAGATAAACCATATATTTTGTGCAATCGTACGTTTATGCTCCTCAAGTTTCATCAGTTAAAATGTCTCCATCTCCATTGTGCGTTTTATTCAGTGATAACTGGATACTTTCCTATGCTGCGTTCCACTCCACTTTTAGACACGCACTCGCGAACTTCCCTAAGCACTTCCCATCGGGGGAATCCCCGCTGCCATTTTGAAGTGCGTTCCACTTCGTGAAGTGGACGAGGGAAGTTTATATGGACAGACCTTCGACCCCTCGATTTTGACAGAGGGAGCGAGTCTGCTTCATATGCACACTTCAGGCCGCTCCATAGACCACAATGCAACACGATTGTGACGTCATCGCAGATTGCATTTAATTTATCCCCACCCCAAACAATTCTATAATATATAAATTATTTTTTTAACATTTATAACAGCCCAAACATACCTATATACATATAGAATGCTGCACCCAACAAATTCATAAGGGAAAAAATGTAAACAATAAACCAACTCCATAGCTGATTCTAAGTGATCAAGGGCTTAGGACGTTCCAGTTCAGCCCATTCCAAGGGTTCCGCCAGAAGTGGGCACTCATGCAACGTAATCAATGACGTACATCTGAGTAAACGAGACGGAGGGAAGTTTGCGAGTGAAGGGCATAAAAAAACGGACTGGAACACAGCCCTGGAGCGTCGTCAGTAGGATTACTTCTGCTATGGATATGTGGAGTTTCTGTCAAGAGCGCCCTCCGGCTACCAGTATGAATTAAACAGTCTTTACATTATGCGTGTACTCATTAACACAACACCCTATTTTAGGTAAAAATTGGAAAGATATTACTGGAAAGATAATACTTTTCTCTAAAGAAACAGGATTCCCTGAATTATCGTCATTGATATCGTTATCGCAATAAATACCAGAAATACCGTGATATATTTTTAAGCCCATATCGTCCATCCCTAATTATAACATGCTGACTTGTTGCTCAGGAATAATTTCTTATCATTATCAATGTTGAAAACAGTTCTGCTTCATATTTTTGTGGAATCCGTGATGCATTATTTTCCAGGATTTTTTGATGAATAGAAAGTTCAAAAGAAAAGCATTTATTTGAAATAGAAATTTTTCTGTAAAATTATAAATGTCTTTATTGTTCAATGTAAAGGGTTAGTTCACCCAAAACTGAAAATTCTGTCATTAATTACTCACCCTCATGTCGTTCCAATCCCGTAAGATCTCCGTTCATCTTCGGAACACAAATTAAGATATTTTTGATGGAGTCCGAGAGCTCTCTGACCCTCCCATAGACAGCAATGATACTATTACGATCAACGCACAGAAACGTAGCAAGGACATCGGTAAAATAATTAATGTGACATCAGGGGTTCAACTGTAATTTTGAGAATACTTTTTGTGTGCAAAGAAAACAATAAGTAGACGGCGCGCGCATCCTGAACATAAACAACGCTCATTACGTTGATTACGTTCTGGGGTACTCTCCAAAATGGCAGAAGATGGTCACTCGGGGATAAGAATTGTTGAATAAATTATGTTATTATTGTTTTCTTTGCGTACAAAAAGTATTCTCGTAGCTTCGTAAAATTACAGTTGAACCCCTGATGTCACATGGACTATTTTACCAATGTCCTTGCTACGTTTCTGTGCCTTGATCATGGTAATATCCTTGCTGTCTATGGGAGCTCTCAGATTCCATCAAAAATATCTTCATTTGTGTTCCGAAAATGAATGAAGGTCTTACGGGTTTGGAACAACAATGGGTGAACTAACCCTTTAATGTATCATTGTTGAAAATAAAATCCAATTTCAGTTTACATAAAATTAAAGTTTAAAAATTTTTACATTTACTAAAATTCACATGAAACTGTTTAAAACAATGTGCATGATTAAAAAGAACTTGAAAAGTAGATTTTGCAATGGGACAAAGGAAACTCATACTTCTGTTAATCAGTTAAGTGTGCACAGCTATCGTTTGATTCAGATTATTTTAAAACACCAAATTTTGGCCAATTATTTTGCCTGGCTGTGACACATATAGAATTCTGTCATTAACTATGATACAAGACTGAAGTGAGTTTTCATTTCTTTTAGAACATGCCAACAATCATCCAGTTCAAGGCTTACCTTGTATCCAGAGGACTTGATGTGGACGCCTCTCTTGGTGAGTGTGGACTTCATACGGATGAAGAAGGAACGTTCTAGAATGTTATCCGGCGACAGAAGACTAGGGCTGTTCGACTCCACTGCAGAAACAAACAAACAAACATCCTATTACAACAAAAAACAATACACAACTCACAGAGACAGCAAGATATCAGACTGCTTTAGTGAGTATGGTGTGTAATATCTTCTCATTGAGTTTCTATCATCTCTTGGTAGACAGTTAATGGAACAGCACAACCTGATAAGGGGGAAGGCGCTAATCAAACTTTGACAATGTTTTAATTGTATTTACTAATAGCATGAAGCGGAGCCTCTGCAAACATGATAATTGCTTTAAACTCGACATGGCAAATGAATAAACCTCACCAGGCTGGTGTTAGATGTATTTGCCTCCATAGGAAATGGGACAATTAAGCAGAGCGTAATTTAACAAACTTGGTTTAGTAAAAACACCACTCACTTTTGCTTCAGAATTTTTTTTAATACATTACAATTACAATATAAAATTTAAATGACAGTGAAAAAAAAAATGTATTTCTTATACTATAATACATCTTTTACCAGATGGGAATGGAAAAAATAAAGATTTCAAGCCTTGATCTTAACACAAGGACACCTGACGAACAAAGAAGGTTCTGCTAATTTGCTGTAACACGCTTGATTAGAGCCAAATTAACTGCACATTTTAACTTGTCTTGACATTCAACATGTTACAAACAGCCACCAGAGGAGGTTTAGTGTAAGAATAGGACAGTATGAGAGCCAAAACTGCTAACAAAACGTTTGTCGATCTAAACGCTGACTGTGCAAATGTAACATATCTTTATTAGGGATCAAATTTTTGGTTGTGATGGAAATTATGCCATTATTATAGTCATAATTTGTGATAAAAATCATAATTATATTAACATTTTTAACACAATAAATACTGACATGCGTATATTTATTTTACTACAATCATAGTAGTGGCATTTTACTAATACAATTACATTTTCAAAGTTTAAGACTGAAAGTCTGGGTCTTGGACATGAGTAAAAGCTATATATAATACATTTAAAAAGTAAAAAAAAAAAAAAGGAACAAATTTTTTTTAGGAAAATTAAGTGAACAACAAGAAAAAAAAGCAACCCCTGGGACATAAAAGTATAGTTGAATAGAAACTGTCATATGGTTGTGGGTTTGGACTGCTGTATTCCCCCGTTTCTCTCTCTCTCTTTCTCTTTTTTCTCCTCCCTCTTTCTTTCTGACAATATGAATTAAATGTCATTTAAAATCTAACTAGTCCTTTATCACTCCGGGGAAAAGGCAGAGCCATGTTATATTTAGTCATTTCATTTCTTCTGATTAAATATGAATTACTATGAAATTTTTCTCATCATCTAACACACAAGAATATGCCAACAGCTTTTTAATACACTATATAAGCACAAACTTCAGCTCTAAGAGTTTAATTTGCCTCTCTAATCCAGTCACATCAACCTTATTTCTCTTATCAGAGATTCCCATTTTGAATTAAATGAGCTCATTAGTTTTAATCAAAGGCAGAGAGATCAAAACTCGCACTTAAATGCTTTAGATCAGAGCTGTCAGTCAAGCGTAGAGCTCTATTTGACTAAAACACAAGATCAGAGACTGTTGCAACTCGCCGTTTTCATTAAGAATGAGACGGGCTTAAAGATACGCTGTCCTTTTTTGACACGTGCGGCGCTCGGACCGAGAGAGGTCGTTTACCACGTGCCCTCCGCGACCTCGTTTTGCTGTTAATGACAGGAATATGAATTATACAGTAAAACCTTTGCGACACACACTCGCGCTCCTGCCTGAACAATACGCTGAATTTCAGGATTTCCCTCGTGCTACGGAACAATAACAAAGAATGGGAATCCTGCCTGCTTTGCTTTTCCTGGAGATGGATAAACTATCACTACAAGTACAATAACGATTAGTCGAGAACACAGTCAAACGTATATATGTTACTAGACTAGTAGATTACAACAGTATCCATACAAACTATACAACTCAACTCACATTCCCATGAAAAAGATGGCAGTTAAATATTTGTCACAAAACATATTACCATTAGAACCAATGAACCTCAACATTTCAAACTGATTTCTGTTTAAAAATAACCCAGTGAACACGCATTGCTTACATGTCTATGAATGAGCGCATCATTTGGAAAGCATTATGTTAAACATCTGATAAACTTTATAAGGGAGAAACAAAAGAAAAATATCTACAGAATGTTGTTTTAATATCCTGAATGTTACAACGTTGTTTTATATAAGAAAAAAAAGAGAATGATCAAAAAATTTAAATCTTCAGCATAAATGTACACATCAAATACTAATTTTAACAATACTATTTCTGAAAAACACTATTCTCAGTGGCATAGTATCTGATATGTCTTGCAGCGTAAATGATTTTTTCTCATCATCTAACACATAAAAATATGCACTATAAGCAAAACTTTCTCTCTCTCTAATTCAGTCACATCAACATTATTTCGCTTAACAGAGATTCCCATTTTGAATTAAAAGAAAATGTATATATAATGTTATTTTGATATCTACAGTATATATCAGAAAACACCCCAACAATGTAAATCCTCCATGTAAATGTACATATCAAATACAAATTTTGACAATACTGTTTAAAACATTATTTTCAATGCCATTGTGTCTGATACATTGTCCTCCAGTGTAAAGTGAATTTTTTTCATCATCTATCACAAAAAAATATACCAACAGTTTTTTAATACACTATATAAGTACAAACTTCAAAAAATGTCTATTTAATGCTGTTTTAATATCTAAATAAGAAAACTGCTTTAAAAATGTTAATCTTCCACATAAATGTTCACAACAAATACAAATTTCATTGTCTGATACATTGTCTAGCAGTGTAAAATGTTAATACATTTACTGTATGTCGCCTCTGTGCTGCATTAAAAGGTCTTTGTGAATGCAGCGTGTGCAAAGAAGATGTGCTGGATTTATTCGTGTCAAAAACCCTGTTGTTTTGCACATATATGAGCTTCCAGCACTTCCATGTTTGCAGTCCAGCAGGAAGCCCTGCAGCTGTAGGAATGTGGGCAGATCTGCTAAATCATCAATATCAACCAATCCATGAGATTAAGGGAATCTGCTGCGTGTGTCGAGAGAGTCTTATATATTCGACTTAAACCAACATCCCCACAATGCACCTGTGTTCCAGCAGCAGCACAACACTCCACACACTTCAACTTTTGTTTTTGTGTTGTGTATATGAACTCCCTTGCAATCCAAGTGAGACCATAACACAGAAAACCATTCAAATCTAGAAAATTCCTCAGACACCTTCCTCGTGGAAGAGAGTAGTTTTGTGGAGTTTAAAAATAAAACCATCTATGATGCTTTAAAACCGGCTCCTCGTATAAAACTGACAATATCAGACATGACTTTTTAAAAGGAAAATATTATTTATGTGGGAGGGAGGTGAATTTATGATCCGGAAGGCCTTGGGATTAATTTTCTTGATGAAACCTTCGAGAATGAATGTGTCTGGGAGTAAATGATGAGATTTTAAAAGTATTCCACTCCTCGCCGAGCGTGTTGACCATCAATTACCACCTGGCAGGTCTGGAGGTCCTCGTCCGCACCGCAGTCCTCATGTACAATGCACGCTCAGCGTATGACTTATAGGCCTGTAGGAAAGCTCGAGTACTCTGGCTAATATTCCTCAATTTGCATTTATATAAATATTAGTACCAATTCAGGACGTCAGGTGTTTACTGTACAAATAAATCAGGATTAAGCATGCGGGCTGCTGGTCTCTCAGGCTTTACCACCATTTCAAGAATGGTGTGAGGAACGAGGTCGTCCTGGTCCTAGTCTGACAGATAGGTTTTGCTCTGTATGTTGTATAATTCAAACAGCTTGCTCCATATTGAGATGTGGCTGGTGGTTTTTAATGCCACCCCTATGGCAACGAGTATAGAAGTCCTTTCTGAATTTCAGTCATTTTATCACCATTTAACAGTTTGATTAATTATGAAGCAAAGCATGAATTAAATATTGATATATTTGATTAACTGGGATTAAACTGATTAATTAATTAGCATATCATGTAATTCATTAAAGGGATAGTCCACACAAAAATGAAAATTCTGTCATCATTTCATCATATCGTAACCAAACTGTTGACGGTAGCCATTGACTTTCATAATATGTCTTTCCATACTATGGAAGTCAATGGCTACCGCCAACATTTAAAGGAATGGTTCAGCCAAAGATGAAAATGTTAAGATTATTTACTCACTCCCAGGCTGTCCGAGATCTATAGGTCTTTCTTTCTTCATCCATAGAGAAATTAAGGTTTAACAATACATTTACACAAAGATTTGACACAAAAACGTCCATTTAAAATTTGGACAGTGCTAATTCTTCACACTTGTCAAAAATAAGGCGGTTCTTTCTGCCTACGTCACGCATGACCTTTCTAATATGAATATTTCACACTAGACATTGTGCATCAAACTGAGCTGGACCAAGGCGGGCATTTGTAGTTAAAAAGGATATAATTTTTCATTTTTTTCTGAAAAGGACTTATTGTGGTGGTAAAGAAGACCCTTATTTGTTGGCTGGGGTTGTGTGGATTACTTTGAAGCTGCTTAAATATGGATGGTCATGGATTTTGGACGATCGAAAATGGCCTACTGTGAGCACCGTTCACTTGGACTAGATGGAGAAAAATCCTGGAATGTTTTCCTCCAGTACCTTCATTTCTCTTCGGCTGAAGAAAGAAAGATCTATACATCTTGGAGTGAGAGTGAGAAAAAAAATCAGGAAATGTTCATTTTTGGGTGAACTATTCCAAGTCCTAATGATGATCTAGCAGAAAAGTGATTTTTCAAATCGGTTCTGAAGTAAATAATTTCAGGTTTCTGTGATGCATTCCTTCGAGACAGCGCTCACAATGCATTGCTGTTACAGACACTTAAATCTGTGATCAATATTTAATCCCGCAATAATGAAAAAGGATTCCCCGGCAAGAAAAGCTCGGACGCGGGTCTAAGATGTCACCAAGCTGAACTGCGAAACAAATGACACTTACGCTAAAGTAAACACTGAAATATGTTTGGAGAAAAACAGCCTGAAGAATCCAAACCACGCTGGATTTTAAATCCAATCTTGAGGAAAAATCATGCAAAAAATAAATAAATGAAGAAAGAAAACAATTATACGCACACAAAAAAACACAACAACGAAACAGAGGCCATATGTGCTATACAACAAGAAAAGGAAACACATAAGGAAGCATACGGACGCAGAACTGCCCTCGTGATAAATGGGGTGCAGTAAAACTTTACATTGTACTATTTGTCTTTTGAATAATCCATGCCAGAGACGGTCCCAGACTTCACTGAATAAGAGCTTGTTTCTTCTCTCTTTCGTCCGCAAATAAACTTCAAATACACTGTGGGTTCCTACAGTAAGTCAGGTGTGAAGGTTTGTCAGCACTCGCATTGCCTTGTCTGTTTTCTGATTGCTTTATAAGGAATCAGATGCATGTTGGGACGCTACTGCTGTATATCGCCACTGCAATTTCTCTTTAGAGGCAGATTAAAAACCAGAGGCTCCAGACGTGGATCACTGGATCATGAAAAGCACCTGTGACAACAATAAAAACAGCCTCTTCTCAAGCTGTGCTAAGCAGTTCTGTTTGTGATATTTTACAGGGCTCGATATGGACGGCTGCAGATTAAAACTTAGATTTCTGAGTGGTGCTTGTTTGAAGGCTCAGGTGGTAAAAAGAGCTCATCCCCAAGTCTCTGTGATATTCTGCTCTCCAGATACGACTCGGGTCCCTCCTTCAATGCAAGTCTAAGGAGATTTTTTTGCCTGTTTTGTTGGATGAAAATTTTAAGCTTGATAATTCAATAAGTCCACAGCATAAACAGTGCTGGACTAGTTATGTTAAATAAGTTTAACATTTTTACTATCCCTAAGTATGAGCTTTAGCAAGCACCACGAATAAACCTTTTGCAGCTTAAATGTTCATTTGAAACAGGATTATTATAGTACCCAAAATCTAAAATGAAAACTATGACTAATTTAAAAACACGTTTTGAATTGACCAACAAAAAGATCTGGCCTATATTTAAACTGAATATTCATAAATCCTCAATTAATTCCTAAACTGTGATTTACACAAGCAAAAAATGAAACAAGAAAAAAAGAAATGTATAAAATAAAACTAATTAAAATGATATTAATGCATTTCAGAGACCCTCTATTTGATCTGAGCCCCTGAGAGAGAAAAACAAGAAGCAAGCTGTAGAGGGGAGAACAGGTGAAGACCAGCACGTCTGGACTCCTGGAAGACGAGAGGAAAGGTCATGGAGTGAAAGATCGTCTCAACAATGAGCACAATCCATTCCAGCAGGCACATATGGAAGGAGTTTGGGAGAAGATCGCTGAGGTCACGGGAACATCGCAAAAAAATGCATGTGGGAAATCACCAGAATACAGATGAAGGGCCTGGTCATAGAGCAACATATCGTCTAGTAAACGAACAAACAGATTGAGGAGATGTGGGAGAACTGCCATTAGAATGACACAAGGAGAAGTGGTCTGTTTAAACAGAAGGAGATGAAGCTCCTGCCAGATGTCCAGGCACCCTTTAGCAGCTAAAGGTGCAGGTGTCAGTGGCCTATGGCTCTGTGAAGCCCATCAGCCTGACCCCTGCGCCCTACACACTAAGAAAGCAAGTACACAGGTGTCAGGAGGGAGCAGACAGTCTGACAGCTACACGTCACCTGACCGACTCTCTCAGAGTCACACCCAAACAGATCAGGTGCTTTTGCTAAGATACTCAAAGAGAAACTGATTGCAGGAAGTCTTAAAGCGTTTAAGAACAAACTAAAAACAAGCAGATTTGTACCTTTTCTGAAGAAAAACCTACATCCACAGTTCTAGGCTTTTGTTTGTGGTTGCTATGCAGTTACTATGGGGTTCTGAGTGCCTTTAGCATGTTGCTATGGTTTTTAGCACATTGCTGTGGTGTTCTGAGTGTTTAGTATGTTTCTATGGTGATCTGAATGTTTGTAGCAAATTTCTATGGTGTTCTGAGTGTTTTAGTATGTTGTTATGCTGTTGCTATGGTGTTCTGAGTGTTTTAGTATATTGTTATGCTGTTGCTATGGTGTTCTGAGTTTGACAAATTGCTATGGTGTTCTGAGTGTTTTAATATGTTGCTATGGTGTTCTGAGTGTTTTAGCACATTACTATGGCGTTCTGATTCTTTTAGGCTGTGTCCGAAAGCCTAGGCAGCTGACTTGCTGCTTTATGAGGCAATGACTTTGCAGGCATAATTTTTGCACGAAGGCACCTCATGAAACTGATTTCGGACATGCTTCTGAGGCAGCGTAACAGTTTAATGATCTACAACAAAATAGAACGAGTTTTGATGATAACTAAACAAATATTTAATTATTATAATACTAATTTCTCGCTAGAAATAACATCAAAAGTGAAAAAGTTTGTCAGAAACACATTTACACACAAACTGACCACCAAACCCAACTTTCAGATGCCATCTTTGTTTTGTTTTTTTATCTCAACCGTCACGGAATGGAACGCACAGGATTGTGGGATATCAAAGGCAGCGAAGGATACATCCAGGGCCGTCGCTAGTGGGGTGAAAGGTGGTAACGATTATAGGGGCCCACGGCTGAGGGGGGCCCCCCGGCGATCTCATTCAACTGGCTGAGGCCAGCCTAAAAAGACGCTCAGGACATTTGACGTGCCACTGCTGCGCATCGTCACGAAAGCTTATCATTTGCACGTGTTTTTAAGCCTTTCCAATTCAAACATTCAAAAGAGTTTAAAGCATTCAAACCCAAGATGTGGAAAAACTCAACTGAGTACTCGCGCAACGTGTTCGGTGCGCACGCAGAGAGACGGGTCTCAAAGGATTTGAACAACGACAAACACCGCTTGAACACCACTCTTGTACCGACAAATACATACAAAATTATGTCAAAATACCCGTCTTGGAGAGTATCCTCGAAAAAACTGTTGGTTATGTCTTAAGTGAAAGTAAACAGTGGAGAAAGAAATCAGATGTGTATCATTATAATGGATGCATTGTCTCTTAAAGTGACCGCACCAAATTTTCTAGATGCTGTCGGTGTCCTTAATGTTAATCCAAGAAAATGAAAGCAAGAAAATCACTCACTGCTCTTGACTGAATTACTTTGTAGTTTTAACAAGAATAAATCCACAGTCAAACCAACAATTATTCAGACACCAGATATAATTTTTGATACATTTTTTTGTCTGTGCAGGACACTAGTTCATTTATGTAAGTGAGTATAGCAAAATAAAGTAAACTGTGACATATTATACTGATAAATTCTTCATACAGTGGACTACCAGTAAAATTGATCAAACATTTTGGGACCAAAATTTATTCAGACACTTTGACCTGACCATGTTTTGCTTAAGTGTTTTTTCTTTAATTGCTAATGCGACCTTTTAACACCACAGACTGAACAAAATTAAGCATTGCTTGGTAATTGGTCAACAAAGTATTGATAGTTGTGTAAATATTATCATAATTTGTATTCGGACGTGCCTTGATGCCTTCTTGCCTTGAAATGCTGTCTCAGAAGGCAGCATTTTAGAGCTTTCGGACGCAGCCTTTTAGTTTGTTGCTATGGTGGTGCCATGGTGTTCTGAGTGTTTGTAGCACATTGCTATGGTGTTCTGAGTGTTTTAGTATGTTGCTATGGTGTTGCTATGGTGTTCTGAGTGTTTGTAGCACATTGCTATGGTGTTCTGATTCTTTTAGTATGTTGCTATGGTGTTGCTATGGTGTTCTGAGTGTTTGTAGCACATTGCTATGGTGTTCTGATTCTTTTAGTATGTTGCTATGGCATTGCTATGGTGTTCTGAGTGTTTTAGTATGTTGCTATGGTGTTCTGAGTGTTTTAGTATGTTGTTATGGTGTTGCTATGGTGTTCTGAGTGTTTATGGCACATTGCTATGGTGTTCTGATTGTTTTAGTATGTTGTTATGGTGTTGCTATGGTGTTCTGAGTGTTTATGGCACATTGCTATGGTGTTCTGATTGTTTTAGTATGTTGTTATGGTGTTGCTATGGTGTTCTGAGTGTTTTGGCACATTGCTATGATGTTCTGAGTGTTTTTAGCACATTGCTATGATGTTCTGAGTGTTTTTAGCACATTGCTATGCAGTGGTTTCTTCAAGTCTGTTCTGAAGTACTTAGGGTTAGTGGTTTGTTCAAATTCAAATGATATGGTTTATTAAATAAGTTCACAAAACAATGTTTTTAAGAACATACTGATTAAAATGACAAGCCTACTTTCGAGGCATACATTTAGACCTTTACAACCACTGAGGAGGACATGAAATAAGTCAGAAATTGCTTTCTGGTATGTGCTGTGCATGTGTTTATGTGATGTGCTTCAATGCAACAAAAGGTTATTTTTCAATTATAAATCTGGAGCTGTGGCTGAAACAAACTGTTTTCTGTGACACTGTAGAGGACAGTTCAAACCGAAGCTATAAAAGGTTTGTTGTTTGCAGACGCTGAAGGACCACTGCCTCAAATTTCAAGTTCTATCGATTCGACACAGTTGTGCTCTCTTCTGAAGTCATCCGAGAGTCGTATTCTTCAACCCTCTTTTTTTCCGTGCTATACATCAATAACAGATTTACTCACAAACAGCGTTAAAAATTAATGTATGTAGCTTGAAAGACTGAAAATATAAGCTATTTGTTTGTTTAAAAACACATCAGAGAAGAGATGCTAATACATACACACACACACTCACACACACACACACAAACAAATGTTTTGGCGGAGACCTGTATGGTCTGTAAACATCTTTCGGGAGTTGTATCCTCAGCAGACCTTCAGGATATACCTCTATAGCCACCATGGCATAGATATGTGTGTAATGTCCCTGTTTCCATAGCAACCCCATTTTGACATTCACTATAATATGTAGCTGACATCCATTCACACAATGCAACAATATATCTCTGCTAAAGAGGCAAAGCAACAGCAAAACTCAAGATCTGAACCTTTAAAACCTACACCCTGATTTCTACACCACCCAATCCTACAACACTGTCAAAATAAAGAATCAACTTAAACAAGATGCTAAAATATGCAATACAAGACTAAGCTAATGCAAAACGCAACAAAACAACTTTTCTGCAAAAGCAGTAAATATCTCGTCAGGACAGGCCCTGTGTGTCAAGCACGCAGTGGTTTAATTGCAGCCTTGATGAAGTTGTGCATTTATCACTCAATGACGACATGCCACCGCAGTGATAACCATAAACACAGGATATCAATTAGCTGCTGTTAACACTGTTTTAATTATTCCTTCATCTGAAAAAGTCAGGCAATAATCAAATTTGGGCTTGTAAATGAATTTCAAAGTGCTGTAATTGAAGCACTCTTTTCCCCTCAAATGAACGTACACATGTAGGCGTAGTTGTTCGTTTTAAAGAGCAAATCAAAAATGGATGTAGGGTCGTGTTTACCTGTGGTAATGGATTGCATGAATTTTCACCACAACAAATGATGAGAGAACACAACAACTTTAGGATTATTCTATTAACCGAAAAGTGCAATGTGAATTTAAAACACTTTTAAATGGGGTCATATAATGCATTTATTTTTTTTTATAAAAAAAATTTTCCCACCCTTAGGTCCATTTATAATGTTAATAAAGTTTTTGCACCACAAATGCATAGTAATTAGTTTTTTTCTTAACCACCTGTCTGACCTTAAATATAGAAACACTCCTTCACATGTGAAATAAGCAACAGAGACTACAGTTTTTCTCTTAGATATATAATTTTGAACAAACCAGCCTCTTTGTGAAGCTGCATCACTGGCAAGTTAATAAAAACTACATTTACTTGTAAATACATCTGAAATGTGCGTCTGACTGAAATGATTAAGGACCTCATTAAAGGGACAGTTCAGTCAAAAAAGACTTACATTATTTATTAACCCTCACAACATACATTCTGTTGTGAAACACATATTTTGAAGAATGTTTAAATTTTTTGTCCATACAATGTAAGTCATTGATGTCCAAAACAACACTGACACTTTAAGAATTATTATTTTTTTCTTACAAGAAAGTAAGTTACACATGTTTGGTACAACACAAGTAGCTGTCCCTTCAAAAATCAAATCACGATGATGCTTATTGTGCATTACTATGCAATATACTATAAAGAAGCATTAGCAAAATAATTTACATTTATGTTGCTTGTAAATTTTAAAAGCAACATATATACATATATCAGCAGCAGCCATACCAACCACACAAACCTTGACCTTCTTTGTGTGACACATAAATATTGAAACACAAGCTGCCAAATATTACACTGGATGACGTGAAAAATGTGTACGCAGCAGTTTCCACAGAGTCCGGTGACATTCCAGTATGATTTTATGATTACAGCTGGAGGGAAGATGAATTCTTTGTTTGCAGACAGTATTATTGACACCAAACAACCAGCAACTTGCCACAAAGTCTAGCTGGCACAGGATAAAAAAAAGAAATAAGATTAAAAATGAGTATCAAATGCAAACATGTTTTTAAAATAGCCATTCTGTGCCTTCATTAGTGTGCATTGACTTGTCATCAATTCAGTGCTGTGAAGTTCGGTCTTCTTTCAAGGTGCATTGTAGGATTTTACCACCTGAAGATGATTTTATTGTCCATTCTGTGTCTGTCACCACATGTGTTTGGATCTTCTCATTGCAGGACAGAAGAAGCGGTCAGATAACCTCTGCCCTCCGCTACAGCTTCATCCACCGGGTCTCTGCAGGGAATGCTGGGATACTGCACTCATCTATTATTAATATGGTAATGAGGGTGAACCGGTGACAAGCCGGGCAGTTTTTATCAGTCTTGTGTCGGATCGGTCCCTGTGTTCTGGAAGAAATACACTCACCCACCTCGGGAGTGCAGTCAACACCAGAGAAACACAAACTGACTACAAAACCCACGCTCTCCGTCTTCCACAGTGAACCACTGGAAGTGTTTTAATTCTCCACGCGGACGCTGCTTTTCAAATCACAACATAGCATAGCCATGGATGAAACCATGTGAGAGAGAGCGAGAAGTTGAACACGGTAAGTGTCGTCTGGAGTGAAGAGTTCTGCGGTGAACAGGTGTTGCAGTAATAATACTTGTCACAAAGACAGTTTCAGTCTAAACTAATGAGTTGTGAACCCAGGGGATTGTTCACATCAGAGCAGCACATGGCAGTGCGTTCAACCTATAACGGCGTCTAAAACCAGACTGAATCCTTTCTGCTTGTGTTAAAAAGAGAATTTAAACTGTCAGTTTAAAGGGGTCATCGGATGCCCATTTTCCACAAGTTGATATGATTCTTTAGGGTCTTAATGAAAAGACTATAACATACTTTGGTTAAAATTTCTCAATGCTAGTGTAAAAAACACCCTTTTAACCCTGTCAAAAACAGCTCTTTTCAGAGCAAAGCTGTATTGTTGCATGCCGCTTTAAATGCAAATGAGCTCTGCTCTTCCGTGGGGTGACGCGCAGTTCTCTGAGAGACTTGTTTACTTTAGCCACATTTAGCCGCATTCATCGTGAAACTTGCTAACTAGCACATTATTAGGAAAGGCGATTTGCAAAGATTCATAAAAGAACCTTATACTCACTTCTTCTTGAGGTGAAGCTGGATCACGAATGATTTGCGCGAACACAGACACATTTAGGCAGATCGGGGGCACATTCCCTTCAAAAACAAGCATACTCCACTGCGTATTCAGCGGCTGCTATGTTCATTATTACATCCAACAACAAAACACCTCAATCACTATGGAGACATTCTTGTCTACATCTGCTCCGGCGGTGAAACAATGGCGGACTGATGACAGCTCACTCAGGGCGGGTCTAAGGTGAAACACCAGTGTCAATTAACAATCGTGGGAGGGGTCTTGGTCTGTGTGACGTCACACAGACAAGAAACGGAGAACGGCTTGATTTGAGAAAGGGGTAAAGATTTTAGTAGATAAAAAAAAACACTGCGTGGATCTTTATCTTTATAGGTTGGTTGTGTACACACACTGCCAACACACATTTGTGTTCAAACAACTTGAAAAACGTCCATGTCGCATCCGATGGCCCCTTTAAAGCCAAAAATTATCGATTTATCTATATATAGATCAATAAGTTGGTTAATATATGAAAATATTGTGTTAGTTTTCTCTTGTGTCACTTCCAAAATCTATAGATAACATAAAAAAATGATAATTTCTGGGAAAATATGGTACTGTCCAAAAGATTGGGGTCATGTTTTTTCTAAAAGAAATTAATACTTTTATTCAGCAAGGATGCATTGATCAAAAGTGTCAGTAAAGAAATGTATAAAGTTACAAATAAATGCTGTTTTGAACTTTTTATTCATCAAAGAATCCTGAAAGAATCTTGATCATAACATATTAAGCAGCAAAAATTGTTTTTAATATTGATAATAGTAAGAAATGTTTCTTGAGCAGTAAATCAACATATTAGAATGATTTCTGAAGGACCATGTGAAACTGAAGACTGGAGGAATGATGCTGAAAATTCAGCTTTGCATCACAGGAATAAATTACATTTAAAAATATATTCAAATAAGAAAACAGTTCTTTTAAAATGTTATAATATTTCACAATATTACAGTCTTTTTGATCAACATAAATGCAGACTTGGTGAGAATCTTCTTTCCAAAACAGAAAAAAAAATCTTACTGACCCCAAACTTTAGAACATTATTGTAATTTTGAGAAAACGCTGCACTGTTAATGTTAAGGATCACCATCAGCAAATGAAAAGCCCATATTTACTGGCCACTAATAATAATGTCTTATCAAATTCACACTTCCATTCTTTCTTACTTTATTATTGTACTATATTTGTGTTTCCAATTGAGATAAATAAACTCAGACAAACGAGAAAAGGCACGTAACCCATCAGTGTCAGGACATACTATTAGACTCATGCACAAAATATTAATGAATGTAAAACGCTTCACTTATTGACCGAGGCCGGCAAAACTTCAGGTGCAAAAGGTCACGCAGCTACACGAGAGGAAAAAAAACACAGAAGAGAAACATGAAAATGCACTTTATAAATCAAAAGCCTCTAATGGCATTCTAATTTAGGAGAGAGCCCTCAATGGAAGTTGATAGAATTTGGCATGTCATTTTAGCCCCGGCCGCACTTTTCCTTTAATCAAGTAGCACGAAACGGAGAGATGGAGGCGGGGGGAAACAAGGGAAAGAAAGAGAAGGAAAGATTGAGTGATTGAGTATGCGACGCGAGTTTGCGTGCGCGTGTACGAGGAAGAGAGAGAGAGAGAGAGAGAGAGAGAGAGAGAGAGGGGTTGCAGCTGGCTGCTTTACGCCGTGACGTTCAAGCATGACTGACCTATTTCATCAGGTCTGTCAAAACCTTGCACTGATACATGTTGACAACATTTAATCTTAGAAATTGAAAGAAATGAATTAATATGCAAATTCCATCAGCTTTGTAATAAAAATGTCCTTGAAAAAAAACAGAGAACACCACCCCAGAGGAACGGTGCGAATTATCCGGGCTCCGTTGTTCCTCAAGTTAGTCGGAGGTACACAAGTCCACCAGGAAATCAGCGCGGATCTGACTTGGAAATAATTATGATGGAGAAACAAAGCCCTAGCAGGTTGAATAAATGGAACGGCATGGGGAAAAAAAAAGAAGAGGCGGGCTGCTTTGTTATTCACTTTGAATTAATAGGATTACTTTGAGATCCATATACACCTAAAATCAACACCTCGCTATCAATGCGTGCAGAACGAGAGAGTGCTTCCCGCATTACGAATTCAAGCAACAGTGGGACACTACGGGGAAAAACAGCGGCGTTTCCTCATTCTTCACGAGACGGAACAATTCTACGGGGACGGAATCTTACAAGACAAAGATTAGCCGTCCAAAAGGAGCAGGTGGCTAGCATGAGCTCTCCTGTGGAATTAACTGAACTATGGGGCCTAATTATCTGTGGAGAGAGCGCGGCGAGGAGAGAAACTTCACTGTTTGAAGGACAAATGATTAATTAAAAAGAACAGCTCACCTCCGCTCTGATCTTTGGACAAAACAGCATGCTGGAAGCCCCCATCTGAATAAAAGCTTAAACCTGAGACCCGCAGATGACCAACAGCCAAAGACTCTTGGGCTAAAAAAAAGACAAACTGCTGATGATACAACATCGATTTTATGCACAATTCAGTTTGTTTCTATATACAGTACGTTCCCTCATTCACACATACACTGGGCATTCATTTGTTCATTCTTTCTTTCTTGTTTACATTACAGACAGCATATATGCTAAACTAATATTTAGATTTGGATTAAAAAAAAACTAAACCTGAAATTGTGTATGAAAGTTTGGAATCTGAATTTGTTTCATTTCACCATACATTCATTACCATTCAAAAGTTCAAGGGACAGTAACTTTTTTTTCAAAGAAATTAATACCTTTGTTCAGCAAGGATACATTCAATTGATCAGATGTGACAGCAAATACATTTACAAAGAATCCTGAAAAGAATATGAATCACAGTTTTTACAAAAACATTAAGCAGCAGTCTGTTTCTTGAGCAGCAAATCAGCATATTAGAATGATTTCTGAAGGATCATGTGACACTGAAGACTGGAGGAATGATGCTGGAAATTCAGCTTTGCATCACAGGAATAAATTACATTTTAAAATATATTCAAATAGAAAATCGTTCTTTTAAATTGTAATAATATTTCATATTTTTACTGTATTTTTGATCACATAGATCATACAAATATTCAAAATATTTTAAATTATAAAAAATATTTCTGTTATTTTTTTCTGTATTTGTGAACAAATAAATGAAGTTTTGGTGAGCATAAGAAACAATTTTCAAAAACTTTTATCGACCCAAAACTTTTGAACGGTAGTGTACATTCATTCATACATTCCTTGTTAATTCACTGATTTATGTATTCATTCTTTCTTTCTTCTCTACATCATATAAAGTAAACAAATGAACAAGATTAGTATCGATTCTGAATCATTTCTGATAACATATAAATTCAAATTATATCTTTTTTTTAGTTTTGTGAACAATTTCTTTCATTCAGCTAGCAAAAGTTTATATGACTAAATGAAGCACAAACACTTACTGTACACTAATGATAAGAAACTAATTTTAGTAGTTTGAGTCACAAATACAAACTTGATTCTTTCTTCCTGGTGTCTTGATTATCTTGGTAGCACTTTATTTTATTGTTCTGCATGTACATTCTATATACGTATTATAACAATTATAATATCATGGTAATAACTAGGTACTAAACCTGAACCTACCCCTAAGCCATATCTTTAACCCATGTAGTTACCTTGTACTTTCTTGGGTAAGTACACTGCAAGTATACACATACTGTAAAATAAAGTGTAACCATCATCTTTCCTTCAAGCAGGATTCAGACAAAACCATCCTCTCCATGTGCAACAGAAACTCTCCATCCTTTTCCCTTCTTTCTCTCTTACTCCACTTACCAGCGTTCCAAACAGATCAGAATGGGCTGTAAAATCATGAAAAATGTGCAGTCCTTACGGGGCACATACATGTCCACCCAGACATTCATCACTCGGCAGGTATTGTCAGTGAAAGTTTAATTGCATAAACACTCCGTTACTGTCCTGTCATATTTCTTGTCAGGCTGGATTCTCTCTCTGGGTTCACTATCGCACAAAACTATAATTGAATTGCTAGCGAATCGCACCGGTGCCAAGGGGAGAGCGGCTTTATGAATAGAATTTGTTTTCTATCAGCAAGTATGACAAATTGTGTCACGAGGAGGCACGGGGCCGATAATTTCTCCCGTTTATTGGGCAAAGACCTGTTAGCTGCTCGCCCCTTATCTCTGCTGCGTTGTAAGGCCCAACTAAACAAACGTGCATATATATGAAATTTGCCAATGAAAGCATTTGGCTTCTGCAGGGGGAGTGCTGGAAAAACACCACAGAAAACGGCGAATAAGAGCATTATTCTGTTCATCCACTCATCTGAGACATGGACTCTGAGGTCAAGTGGACTGAATAATCTGTGTTCAGAAGAAAAACACTTCATATATGGAGTGACGCACGTCGTGGCAGGATCACAGCTCACAATTATAAAACCACTCTTGAAAATTAAAATACTTTTAAATTAAACTTGTGACGCCTTGTAACATATTATGCCTGATTTAAGAATATAGATTGCTTTCTTGTAGTGCATAATAAACCAAATTGAGACACACACACACAGACACGTTTTAAATGAGGACAAACCAGACTTTTGTTCCGCTACAAAGCTTATTATAATTCTTATGAAACATTTGTTTTGTTGCTTTATTTAACTTTAAATTTCATACTTTGACTTTGGAGAGCAAATTAATGAAATAAAATAAACAATGAAAACTACAGTAAAAATACTGAAAAAGTATGCCAAAATTGTGATATATTATTACAATTTAAAGTAGAAAAAAGTTTTTTATTTGAAAATCATTTAAAATTTAATTTATTCCCGTGATGCAAATCTGAAATTTTAACACCATTCCTCCAGTCTTCACTCACATGATCCTTCAGAAATCATTCTAATATGCAGATTTGCTGCTCAAGAAACATTTCTTATGATCAATTTTGATTTAATTTTTGATTTGCCTTATACTTTTTGAAAACTTACAATTTTGAGGATTCTTTGATGAATAGAAAGTTCAAAAGAACGGCACTTGAAATCGTTTTTTTACGGTCACTTTTGATCGATTTAATGCATCCTTGTTAAATAAATATATAATATCAATTTTTAAAAAATGAGTGACCCCAAACTTATGAACAGTTGTGTACATATGAGCCTTTGTTTATTCATTCATTTGTTCATTCTACCATTTGTTGGTTCATTTTGTCCATTCATTCATTAATTACTCTTTTCCTTCCTTCCATTCCTAAGTGAGCTTTATTTGCAAATCATTTTTACATTTCATTCTCTAAATGTTCCCAAAGGGAGGTTTGGTCACTTTTAGTTAACTTCTAGGGATAATTCCATATGGAGAAAAAAAAACTAGTATTATTTGTCTATACAGCTCAAGTATTCTCCAGATGATGCAGTCCAGACATTTTCTGTTTCTTCACCATATTACTAACCTAATAAGAGTCAATAGCTTAAAATTCGAAGGTAAACCTATCCTTCAAAAGTATTTACAGCAAAACCCATCGTAGCCTGAGCAAGAACTTCAGCCCACAAACCAAACACACAAGCTTGATGATGAACGTAGTACAAACACAAAATCCATAAAACGCATAAAACAAAAGATGATCTCGGGGTTCAGTCCTAACTGCCCTCTCATCCTGCAGAAGCTGAGTTTAAATCGGGCTTTTCCTGTGTGAAAGTGCCAAGCAGCTTTACGGAAAGACTTTCCCACCGCGCGACTCGCCACGCACCCACTGCCTGGGAACGGAGGCGTAATGCTCGGCGCCTACTCCTCGTGCCTGATAAAAAGCCCTTTCTGACAACCTTATCAGCCAAAAAGCTTAAATAAAACTGGCTTCTAATAGTCTGGAGACCGCTTGATCCCGCCTTTGTCTTTCAAAGCTCCGAAGCCTTCCTCCTCCAGTGATCTTGTGCTTTCCTCGTGACAGAATTCTCAATCTTTTAGGCCGGCTAAGCTGTCATTAGTTTCTTTGTTCCTCTCGCTGGATTGTTTTGCATGTTTCTGTATGGTTTGATACTGAAGGGCTCATGATGGCTGAAGCGCTATAGACATTTGAAAAGCTTGATAATGCCCTTTAATAATAGCTGAGATGAGAGGCATCATCATGTGGCTCCTCGGTCCTCGCCGCCGTCATCGAGAATAAAAGACCCTCAGAACGCACGCATAAACCAGACGTAAAAGATGATGCTGTGAACTCAATTCAGTAGAACTAGAGCTGATCGATTAATTACATGATATGCTAATTGATTCAATGCATATATACCAATATGTCCCAAGAAAAGCCCTGACAGACAAAGTGTATAGATTAAAAAAGAGGCTTTAGAAAGGAATATGTTGTCTCTGTGTCTCGTGCAAAAAGTGCCAAGTTTACAAGATAATTGTTTTTTAACATGTTAATGTGTTGAATTAAAGCTTGAGTTTAATTGAAACACAAAAATGCATAAGACCCACAGAAAATCAAATAAAAGAGGCATAAGTATACAAATAACATAAAACAAAAAGGTGACTGATGAGATGATTAATTTTGTCATTCCTATAAAGATTTTTTTGAAAATAAGCATGAAAGGCACTAAAGACTAAAGATGATGTTGTTTGATAATAATATGACACATCTAACCACCTAAAACACAATAAAAATAAACAACAATAATAAAATGAAAGGAAAACAGGTATCAAAGGTCCCATATTTTTTACACAAAGCTATTTGTTGCAACAAAACATTAAAAAAGGTCATTTGTGTATTTAACTTTCATGTAGCTCCAAATCTCACTTTCTTGAGATGTTTTGAAGAATGTTCAGACTGATCGAAAAAGAGTTAATTCAAAATCTACTAGACTTTCATTGTATGGAAAAGAACAGTTCTGCTATAAACAAACTCCTTTTGTGTTCCCCTGAAAAAGAAAGTCATGGATCTAGAACAACATCAGGGTGAGTAAATGATGACAAGACGTTCATTTTTAAGTTTATATATACCTTTTAATGAGATTTTAGGCAAATTGTTGGCACAGAAAAGGACAAATAAAGAACAACACTCTTCCTCTGAGCTTTTCCTGCACGTAAAGACCGGCCAGGATTGATGGGCATTTTTAAATCAAGTTATGTTCTAGCAAGAGTCTTAATTTAAGGCTAAACTTAGGGCCTGGGATAAATGAACACATCAGATGATTAAAAACATTTGTCTTAGCAAGCAGGCCGGTCCCTTATTTATGGTGGCTAGTTCATCACGACGCCCAGCTCGGAGCTTTTGACAGTGAATCTATCTGATGAAGCGATAGGCACTTTCATAATTACGGAGTAAGTTATGACGTTTTCCCTCAAGCACGCAAAATTAACAAGCATTATGTCTTTTACTTACAACTAGCAGGATCGTTATGGCACCAGTGCTGTAAAAGCTACAGAGTTGCCTACAAGTGCACTACACAGACATGCTGTATATATACGTCAAACATATGCAACATAAAATTTACGTATATGGTCTAGGCCATGGCAAAGATGATGCCAAAAGAGATTAAAAAAAAAAGTAACTCTAGAGGCAAAAAACCCTATTCTATTCTATTTTATTCTATTCAGAAAAGAACATCTAAGCCCAAAACTTACATGTGATCAATTGCTCATTCAGACATAGTGATCAGTAGCTGTTTTTCTAATATTTTTTCAATTTAATAAAGATGCCAAAAAGTACCAGAAAAAAAGAATCTTTCAAATAACAGCTTATAAACAGGAGTCATTACATTATAAGTGAAGCGAGTCAAATTGTATATTTCTGCATCTAAATGTGTCATTGTGAGTTTCCTTTGCAAAAACAGGCTTTATAAAACACATTAACCCCACAATCCTATTTTACTCTGTGCCATAAGCACTTTAATTGATTATTGATTGAATTATGTTTCATTTTTATGTTTTTCTAAGTAGTAATATACAAAATGGCATAAGCGAATTGGACCAAATTTCACATATTGTGTATTCTACAATCAGTTTAATTCTTTCAGGATGCACAAGACTGTCTACATTATAAAATATATCAGGTCTATCACAATCTAAAATAGAATCCATATCCTCCAGCTTTATTTAATTCCATTTATGTGCATTCTGTATTGGGATACTGATTCACAGCATCCTCTCACCTCATCAGCTGATCCATTCTTTCATCTCTCTGACAACATCGTTGCATCCCTGGACCAGAGCTGAGCTAATTCGCTAGCCGGCAGCTATCTCTAATATTCAGAGCGTCAGACAAACACATATCAGTTCATCCACACAGCACTGTAATAATCCATGTATATTTACTGTATATTTACTGAAATGCATAATGTACTGTACTTTTCTGTCAATAAACAGGGTATCAGATTGCTAGCTGTGCTTTTACGTTTCAAAACAAAGATTCAAATATCAAAAACGGCGCAAACACGCTCATAAAGCCTCACCAGACACGCGTTCATTCCTTTCCATGGCGCCACTGAACGTTCTTCACCATATATAACTTGTAATATGATTATCATAGATTGATATTATCCGAGCCACATGTGCAGTACCCTTTCCTTGAGGGAAACTCGCCTTCAAAACATTCCAAAAACTACAGATTCCAAAACACCCAGCTGTAAATTCCCGGATGTGAAGACACCCCTCTCCCCCCTCTAGTGACGCAGAGGTGTCAAATTTCACGGCTCTGAAATGGCTGCTGAGTTGAGAGACATGTAATCTGACCAATTGCAGTCCACAACCGAACTAACCTCAGACGCGCTGGCTGAGAGCGCTTTTGATATGGAGAGCGCGTCTTTGGCAGAAGCGCGTCTATTGCGCAACCTGGACAAAACGCTATATATCTCACCGATGGAAGCACGCAGAAAAGAAGAGATCCTAATCTAAAAGATAATATAGAGTATATCGATATTTGTGGCTGTTTGCGGCTGACTGAAGCAGTGCTACAAGTATAAATGTAAATTCGCTCAGAGGTGACAAAATTTTACATCGCGATTCTATTGAAGATCATTCGATCTGTGATTGTCACACAATGAAATAATCTACATCGTCAAATTCCTGAGAATGAGAGCTTTCTTGTGATATATGACTTGACTTTTTTGTGAAAAATATATAAAACACACATTCTTCGTAAAAATTATTCGCAATGGTTAGGCGGAAATTTGTGTGTGGGACGAATACATTTCTAAGCTTAATTTTACTGCTTTATGAATATAACATCATTGTAAAGAAGACACTCCAAGCTTTCAAATGAACCCATATTCTGATACCATATAAGGAAGGCTATGTAAATGAAGCATAAACATTTTTTACGCGATTTTGGAACCGTATCTGGGTCCACAGAGTTTAACTGGTTTAATATGTCTATAGTTTTCATTATGTTTAGTTTTAAGTTTGAGTTATTTTTGTACTTAAAAAATGATAAATGTTGATATAAAGTTTTTTTCTATCTTTTATTTTAGTTTATTTAAAAAATGTTGTTTGTTTATTTATTTATTTTTAATGGTTTGACTTAATGACAATAACCCTAGTATGATCTAATATATGGACAGATAATTATTTTAAATGTATTCTAGGAATTATAGCGTTATGATATCATACATTATTTGAAAAAATACTTTAAAAATGGTTTCAAATAATTTTTCTTAAAACATTATTATTATTATTTTAAAAATCCACTAAAAATCTAAAGATTTCAAAATATATTTCATAATAAAAAAAAAATCTATTTAATGCATTATAAAAGCAATGACTATTTATTAAATTGATTATTATTGTCTATTAAGTATCATAATCTTACTGTTATTTTATTCTCAGCAGTGGGTAATGAATTAAAAAATTCACATGATTTTTGTCTGCACTCCAGACTCACGTGAGCCTGAAAGAATCACTTTAATCACTGTGCCACAATTCTGACCTCCTACAAATCAACAGATTTGTTTACAATTACCAAATAATCAATCGTAGATGTCTTCATATTATGTCATTATCTCGACAAAAAATACAAGGCAGTTCCAAGGATTGTGTGTGTTTCATACGTCTGTGACTCATCCTGTGGGATTCTCATGAGTAATAAAACGACAACAGTAGCACACATTGGACGAAGCTCAACACAACATCTCCTCCTGCTCAAAAAAACTCCCCATCTGCCATCTGTGATTGGAGACCGCCACTGGAAAAATCACACCGCAAATCTCTGAATCCGCGTCCCAGTCATGCCTCGCGTAATAGACGCTACTGGAAAACAAATACACATGTTTTACTCACAATAGCCACCTGCGCTGCTGCAACACTCTTAGTATTTACAGCTGAGACGAGGAGACAACCTGAGCGTCTGATTTGGCCTGATTTGGTCTATAGATAAGACGACAAAACATCACAGCAGACACCCATGTTTGTTTTAATTAAATGCACTCCTTCACTGACAGAAACGCAGATGGACAAAATAACCGGATTTGCATTCTTAATCAAAACGAGGCGTGCGGCAGAATAAACAGATCTGACGCTTTGCGGGAAAACAAACTCAAGCTGTGGCCGTGCTTTAATTGTCAGAAAACGCATCTATAGTACAGCCGAACTCCGGAAACTCATCCTTCCTCTCTGGGTTGATAACGTAGCAGGCCAGTTTGTGTATCTCCAGACGTCTGGTTCGGAAAGCTGTTCTGTTTGGATGGAGGCCAGACGGGATGTTCTGGCTGGCCAGTATTAAACGTGTCAGCATAAGATCTCTGAGCTCCTGTGGCTCTTAACATTTGTTAGCTCTAGACAGATCAGTCATGAGCCACTCCAGTCAAACCCTAGGAGCTTCACTGCTGTTTACTGTCTACATAGGCAGCATTTACTTGAGAAAATGCACCTGATTTGAAAAGCTATTCATGGGAAGCAACTCAAATCGTGTGAAGTGCATGAGAGGGTTAACTAAAGTCACAAACTAAAAACACACTCTGTTCAAATATGCAGATGTGAATTCCATAGTACATACTTAAAATACATTATAGTGTTAATCTAGCAGTAACAAACTTTGTTTATCATAGCTAATTCTTGCATGTTGCTAAGCTAAGCATCAGTTGATGACATGAACAGATGACAACAGAGCAACAGATTACATGAACTATCAAGAACTAAAAGATCTTAAAGGTGCAATAGGTGATTGTCTTCAGAACAATTTTTTGTTATGCTGGTTGAAAGTCTCTTCACATCCCGATAGCAATCATTAAGTTAAGTGGTCTAAATGTATTTGTCTGTATTTATATATTCTGTGGAAGGCATAGGATCAAGAAATGTTTGTACAATCAAAATGCTCGGTCCCTGCCTGTCAACGTATATGTATTAGCAAACCTCTGCGCACCGGGTTCGCGCAGACAGGATACGTCATCAGCTCGTTCACGCACGCTGTGCAGACAGAGCAAGAATGGCAGACAAACATCAACAACCCGATCTTCCTTCCTGGTATTGTAGTACTTTTAAAGTTTTCTCACCGGTGAATGACACATGAGTTAGCCAGCGGTTAATCCAGTCCTCGCACTAGCTCGTTAGAAGTGAGCTACGTGCATGAACTGTGTTCTGATCGATATGATTCCTACACAGTGTTCATTGCTCCCTACTCCCTGAGCGGGGGAAATCCGTTGAAGTTTACTTCACTTCGGAACATGGGCTGGAATTGGGAACCGCTGATGTAGCCTATTGTAGTAATGTTGTCTCTGGTATTCTGGTCTGTGAGCTTAAATGCGTTCAGGGGTCGTGGCTTTGGACGGCGATTGCAGGGAGGGTGGGACGTTCGCTTTCAGTGCTATCAGGCTAAAGTTTTTTCCAAGATCTCCTACTGTACCTTTAAAGTTGTTAAAACACATTAAACGTAAAATGAAAAACTTTATCAATGCATATTTTTATATTTATAAATTAAAATTAACCTACACAACTATTCAAAAGTTTGGGGGTTTTCTTTTATGGTCACCATAGGTACAAACAGACAGTAATATTGTGAAATATTATTACAATTCAAAATGACTATTTTCCATTTGAATATGTTTTAAAATGTAATTTATTCCTATGACGCAAAGCTGAATTTTCAGCATTACTCCAGTCTTCAGTGTCACACAATCCTTCAGAAATCATTCTAATATATTTGCTGCTCAAGAAACATTTATTATTATTATTGATGTTGAAAACAGTTATGCTGCTTAATATTTTTGTGGAAACTGATACATTTAATTCAGGACTCTTTAAAAAACAGCATTTATTAGATTTTTTTGGTAACATATTAAATGTCTTTACTGCCACTTTAGTTCATTTCAATGCACCCTTGTGGAATAAAAGTATTAATTTATACAAAAAAATTCTAACTGACCTCAAACCTTTGAACAGTGTAGTGTACATGAATTAATTCTGTAAAAAAAAAATTGTTCATTGTTCATGATAAATAATACATAATGCTATCATACTGAAATGTATTGTAAGTTGGTAATAAAGTATATTACCAACAATTTAGTTTAATAAAAATTGAAATTCATTACAAAAAACAACACACAAATGTTGTGTGAAATTTGAGCTTTTATACTGTGATATGAATATAATTTTTTTAATAACATTTGATGATGAATCATGCACAAAGACCAAAAAAACTAAGGAAAGGGGTCATATGACGTTGCTAAAAAAAGAACATTATTTTGTGTTTCAATGCATATTTTTATATTTATAAATTAAAATTAACCTACACAACTATTCAAAAGTTTGGGGGTTTTCTTTTATGGTCACCATAGGTACAAACAGACAGTAATATTGTGAAATATTATTACAATTCAAAATGACTATTTTCCATTTGAATATGTTTTAAAATGTAATTTATTCCTATGACACAAAGCTGAATTTTCAGCATTACTCCAGTCTTCAGTGTCACACACTGAATTATTATTAGATTTTTTTGGTAACATATTAAATGTCTTTACTGCCACTTTAGTTCATTTCAATGCACCCTTGTGGAATAAAAGTATTAATTTATACAAAAAAATTCTAACTAACCTCAAACCTTTGAACAGTGTAGTGTACATGAATTAATTCTGTGGGGACATAATTACTGATTATAATAACTTAAACTGTCTTTTTACACGTTGTGTTGCATCACGCCGCGTAAACATAAAACCATGTCTGCATTTGTGATCGGAGAAATGACAAACAACAAGCGCTACACTACACTGCTCAAAACTCACGTTTGAATCGTCAGTGGCAAATCCTTTAAATATGAAAATTTACTTACAGGCTGTGAGTCAGCATTATTTGTCAGCATCATAGACAGTATAGGGCATGCATGCGCGCCGAAAGGGAAACAGGGGAACTGAATTCACTGGAACACCGGCATTGTAGGCTACTCTCCCAGGAAACAGTCCTCGTCCTCGGTAAAATGCGTTGCACACATCTGAATATTTGGTTTGAACTGTTCTGGAACAGTGTTGTAAATACAACTTAACCACTGATTTCTAGTTGTGTCCTCTTTTGGAAGGCCAAAAGTAGTTTCGATTTCACAACGAACACGCAGCATCTCCATGACATGGTGGTGGTGGCAACAATACGACAGTCTTTCTGTGTATACATTTGGGCGGTGTTATGCAAATCTTCCCACACAGTGACGTAGACATGTGGGGGTGTGTTTAAACGAGGCATTTTAGGAGGGCGTGGACGAGTCTTAAATTTGATAAAGAATATCTCTTTGGGTTTGAGATTTTAGTCTTTGCAACTTTAGGGATCTTATCTATTCATGAACAGCTTGTAACACTCCAAAGAGAAAGGAAACCTTGAAATTGCATCATATGACCCCTTTAAGTATAATTTAAATCCCCATGTTTGTCATGTGATTACAGAAGACAAATGATATTAGGCTGTCTGTTCTAGTGTAGCATGCACACACACACTCACACACCCCTACTGCCTCTCAGAAGGGTGAAGTATTGGGGCTCAGAAAGTGAGATGAATTGAAGAAATGTCAGATGGGTTCAAACGTGACCCCATTGGCTGGGTCAGCCTGAATAAAATCGATATGTTTGAGCCGCAGACCTCAAGAACTTCAGATTTCAATTAAAACTCCTCCAATAGTTTTGGTCATGTGATCACTCCTGACCCCATTGATATCCCATTTTCCCAGAACCCAGGTGTTTGTGTGACTACGTGGACTACATGTTAACAGGTCTGGCATTATTTGTTTGCAAATGCCATACTTGGTTTGATATTGCAATGCAATGACATATTCATATACTTATATAAACTCATGTTTCCAAATACTTACTGTAAGAAGAAAAAAAAGTGGATACTAAAACACACACAAAATGTAAACAACATGAGTATCTAAAACTGTGTGTGAAACTGATGAGAATCACGGCATCTGACAGGTTTGTTAGGCTAATGTGTGCCGTCCGTGAGCTCTAATCCCATTATTTGTATTCTGAGCCAGCGCTAACTGCTTGTGTGACCCCACCTCTTCTCAAGGACACTTCTCTATATGTGCCAAACACCTACAATGGAGCGGGATTCACGTGGGAGGATTCTGGGTAATGCAGACCACAGAATCCCCTAATGACCCAGACAGTGGACAGCAGCCGTTGAGGTCAGCGACCTCGGCTATATGCCTCTGGTGTCCTTAGAGCCCTGCGGCTGAACGAAACTCAACTTTTCCTAGCAAAAAGAGTGAAAAATAATAATTATACTGACACTAAACCATGGTGTTATAAGACTAAAAATATATATTAAAGCTACAGGATACTGCAAAATATTTTCTTAAAATGTATATATATATATATATATATATATGTATAAATATATAGCAGAAAAACTGTGTGAATAGGAATAAATACTGTTACACTAAACTATGGTATTACACAATGCAGAACTAGAAATATTTTAACAAGATATGTTTTGATAATAAATACTACTACTACTACTACTACTAATAATAATAATAAAGTGAAAATATAATCATTGCAGTGAAACAAAATTAAGGTATTATACATGTGGCTAAATAGTAGGGGTGATCCGACCAGGATTTTTGAGGCCGATCACCGATCACAGAGAGCGATATCTGCCGATACGATCACCGATACCGATCTTTTAGCCTTCTTTTTATCATGTAGAATTATTTACATATTTTTAGACATTTATTCAGGGCCTGAATTTCATTTTTGAAAAAGAATTCCCCTCTTAGGTGACTCTTGTGAGAGGGGATTTTTTAATTTGAGGGGTGGAGGGGGGCATTTTTTAAAATATATATTTATCTCACCTAAATGTTTGATCATGCACTGCATTTTTGTTTTGACAATCATGTAATTGTGTGCCCAATAGCTTACAAACAGCACAAGCCTGATTTTGTGAGCTGTATGTGAGGCGGCCTTTTACACCAGGTTCACACATACTCCGTTTGCAGTGTGTATGCAGTCCATGTGCGGTATGTAAGAGGTGCAGAAGTGCTCACTGTGCTTTCACACAGGAGTCTGCAACTGCATCTCACAGCACAGTCTGCAACTGATTCATGGCTGTTTACTACAAACACAACATTTATCCATTATTTTGATTTCAAATCTAAACATTGTTACTTAAAATGCTTTTTCAGCATTGTGATTCTTTTTTTACACAGTACAGTAATACAATCTTTCATAGACGTGTTTAAATGCAATAAATATAAGAAACACATTATTCTATGCTTTTTACTTTTGCATTTACTTCTAGATTGATATATGAAGTTGCTCAAGCAATTGGCAAAACATTTAAACAACTTTTCTTACGTTATCACAAACTTACCATTGACAGAAATAGTCAGCTCTACTGCCTTGCCTTTTGCATTTAAATCTTTATTACAAGCAATCCTGCGGTTCATGAAGAACCTTGTTTTCCTACCTCCAGGAGTGCCATCTATTATTGCCTTGTTTATCTAAAAGTGCTTTAAACCTAGTCAAAAAGGTTTATGTGTTGACTGTGAAACACAGTAGACTTTAATTATATGCATTTATGGTGTAATTACTACATTTTCGTGTCCATCCATGTTCATATTTACCGCAAACAATGAGCTGTTACTTTAATTCTTCGCTTGCAGCGCAGCAAAAATAGGCTTGGTCTGGAAACGATCTCTGCACTGCTGCAGACACACCATGCGCTCATGCAACGCACTGCCGGACCGCAACCGTGTGCAGTGTGAACGCTTTAATCCGTTAACATGAGCGCGGAAAAATTACGCACCTGTAAAACGCACTGTGTAAAATGTACACACTGCAAACGGAGTATGTGTGAACCTGGTATTATGTGTGTGCGCTGCGAGTGTGCATGAGCGCACGGTCTCCAGGAGAGCGTGTGAGCGCAGAATGCGCTGAGTGGTTTAAACACTGGCAAGAATTAAAAAGAAAATGCAATTTAGTTGAACTTGAATTTATTTCAACTTTAGTGACAATGCAACACTGCCTCGACTGTGCAGCGTGCAGCTCGCTTATAGTGCAGACGCGATGTGATTTATAGCCGTTTGCGCATTTTGTCTTTTAAATTATGTCTCAGAGAAAGTTTTCAAATTACTTTATAAGTTATTTAATGAAGAAATATGAATTGAACCTCACCTTCAGCATAATAATTATTTTACCCGCGCCAGACAGTGCTGCTGCATGTCGTGCCAAAACTCTCGCTGCAGAGTCATCAGCTTGAGATCGTTTTTTTGACATCAGCCTTTTTAGAGACCGCCGATCAAACATCCCAAAGTGATTATCGGCCGATAGTGATCGGTAGCCGATCAATCTGAGCACCCCTACTAAATAGAACTAGAATTTTTTTTACATGCAGAATATTAAAAAATCTAATAAAATTGGAATGTATTGACAATCCCTGCAAATGACTGTTTATTCATTTAATTTTTAGTAATTCATTTAAAGGTGATAGATTGACGTTTAAAACTCGGATCAAACTAAATATTATTTGATATTTACCATGATACTGAATGATTACCTTATTCATGTACCATAGTACTTACAAAACTACTTACAAAAACATGGTATCACCGTGGTACTAGGTCCTTTTTAGCACATTTTTACATTTAAAAAAATATATTTTGTACATAAATAAAACATTTCAAATAAAATTTCAACACTTTCCAGATGATGTGGCATTAAGTGTCTGGAAACTACTTACATTCTCTACTTACAAACTACTTCATTTTCAAGAGTGCCCTATTTTAATGTTTTCAGCTTACAACACCTGTAATATACGCAGGAGTAGAAAACCAAAGCTTTGCATTTTGATGCCATTTTGGAACATGCACAAAGTGACCATAATGAGCTTTCACATACAATCCACTAACATCTCATCAAAGACAGAATTTTATACAGTAAACATTTTATGTCAATGAACATCCATTCAAATGTAACTGTCCAAAATTTAAATAAATAAATAAATAAATTGTCCCTGTAATAAATAAATAAATAAATAAATAAATAAATAAAACATCCATTCAAATGTAACTGTCCAAAATGAATACTAGTAAAAATGTATAAGAAGTGCAGTTTTATGGCCTGCAAAAAAGATTTTGTGTTGTAAATGATCACAATTAACTACCATTGGCAGAAATGACAAAAAACTGACATCTCACTCCAGCCTCTTCCTGTTCATTTCAGAACACAAGTCTTATCTGATTGTTTCAGTGTGAATCTGTGCATGTGTGTTTGTGTAGAGTAGAGTGTGTGCATGCACGTGAATGCGTATGTGTGTGTTGTGCTGGAGGTTTTCTTCTGGTCTGAGAGGGGTAGAATCAGAGGCCTTGTGGAAAAGAGCTCTATTTGCATTTCAAATGTCACCCGCAGCAGCAGACACCTGTTAAAGGCTAGAGGAGAATCCACACAAATCAAAGGTCTGACCCTACGGGAGAGTCCGGATCACCCTGCCCATGGGCGACTGCTGCTCTGGACGCCCACTCAGCCCTGCGCTGGGACCGAACGCTCCTCACACAGTGTTCTCAGTCCATCATCCTCACATGCAGCACTGCCAAAGGTTAATTCAGGTGTTTTTTCCCGTTATTTATAGTATCTTGTTCTTTTTATCATTGTTTAATGCCACATCTCTTGTTTCTCTGTGTATTTTGGCATACATTACACTGGTTTTCATGTGTCCATTATAACTGAGTGGAAACCAAAATATCTTTTTGCTTATTTGAATATTTGAATTAAAACAAATTAAATTTACTTATGTTGCATAACTGAAATTTTGATATAAATTTCAAATCCTTCAAAGATGCAATATACATCTATGACCATACATCAGTTGAGCCATATACAATTTTCTTTATTATTAATTCTATATTAATTTAGTTATATATAAATGTAATGTACACATTGTGCCAAAACACTCCATAATTGAGGTAAAATCATGGTAATGCAAGCCCTTTATGGCATATAGCATTAATATTGTATATAATTATCACCACTTATAGTGTTGGGGAGTAACTAACTAAATATAATGCCACTATAAACTGCTTTCACAATAATTTAAGCAATTTACAGTAACGAGCTGTCTTTAGATTCAAATGAATAATTTCTGTGAACTAGCTCAACAGAATAGAATGGCTGATTCAAATGATTCAATCATCAATCAATCATCACAAAATTCCCTGTGCTTTTTTGTAGCTATAATCTAAAAACGGATGTTTATTGCTGTTTAAAGCTAATTATTAAGTTTAGGTTTGATTGTGATCATAACTATATAAATTATATAAAATACCTAAAATATGTTTTATATAATTTATATAACATAAAACACTACTACTACAAAATAATTTAAAATAAAATGTAAAATAAAAATATTACAAGTTGATAGATAGATAGATAGATAGATATAGCTTCCCCAAAACTAGTACTAATAATTATCAAAATAACAAAAAAAAAATTGAACATGAAGACTTTCTGAAATGAAGTGAAGAATGCACGCCTCCAATATAAAATATTTCTCCTTTGTTAGCCATTAGATAAACATCTAATGCTGAACGAATCGCTCCTTTAAAACGAATGAATAGGTTAAAGGAACTGTAACTAAAAGCAGTGCGGCGAATGATGTTCTCTCTGCACCAGAGCTGATTGGACAGATGTCACAGGCTCACAGGCGTCTGTTTCCAAATTCATCTCATTGCAAATGGAGCTTGAATCGTTTTCTTTTATTAATGCACAAACAGGGAGCTGCTTTTCAAGCTCATCAAAAGCCTCTTGTTGACAAACAGCAGGATTACGATCTTCAAGAAATATACCGCCGTCTTTACCGCTTTATTGCTGGCGTGTCATGCCCTGGAGAGAGAGCGATGGAGCCAGTGATGAGGGGAAAACTCGCTCTCCCCTCCGCACTGCCATATATTTAAAATAGGCTGTTGATAACACAATTTACTCTGCAGGTTGAGCAGATGAAACAAGTGACGTCATAGGCAGAAAGAGGAGGAAAAAACGAGTGTAGAGGCAGGACACACACACATATGAGGGAGGTGACAGGAGGTGAAACGCTTGACTCCACCTTAAACACAGTTCAGCCTGCCGTTCATTCAGAGAGAAAGAAAAATAGAGCACAAGAGGGAGATTTTGTGTCCCAAGGAGGGCTATTATACCTGCAGAAAGATAACTATTAGCATTCCCGTTCATCTTAATGACAGTAGCGTGGCTGGCACACAGATGTGACGCCAGAGACAGCAGACAGGTTAATATGAAAGTCAAGAAGCAGAAAGAAATATCACTGGCAAAACATTTACAATAATATAATAAAATATTTGCACAACAAAAAATGTTAATTAAAAAACCTTTTTGTCTCTAGATGATGTAGTTGCCGTATCTACCAGCAGGGGCGATGTCCCATGCTAACCAGCCAAGTCCTGGATTCCAAGACATTTTCATGCCAAAGAGAATCATCTTCACTAGTAAAATAATTTTACACTACAAGCAAATCTCAATGCTACAGAGTCCCTGAGGGGATATGGTAATGGAAAATATTATTAGATGGGAGGAAAAAAATTATTTTAATGCTTTTGTGTCCTTTCACTAAACTATTGCATTACCCCAAAACATTTGCGTTCTCCAGAAAAACTGTCCTCGCTCACAAAACATTTAAATTCTCTGGCAAAACTATTGCAGTCTCTCACAAAACACTTGAATTTTCTCACAAAAGTGATGCATTTCCCCAAGAAACTTTGCGCTCCCTTACAAAACATTTGCGTTCTCTCACAAAAGTATTGCGCTCCCCGAGAAACTTTCGCTTGCTCGCAAAAAATTCCCATTCTCTTGCGAAAGTATTGCATTCCCCCGAGAAACTTTGCATTCTCCCGCAAAATGTGCATTCTCTTTTAAACCATTTGCATTCTCTCACAAAACATTTGCATTCGCAAAAGTATTGCGTTTCCCAAAGAAACAATGCATTTCAATCCATTCTCTGGAAAAACTATTGCGTTCCCCTAAGCAGCTTCAAGTTCACGTGCGAAAGCACTCAAAAATACAGTTTTTACTCCCACCTCATATTATTTACATCACAAAACTTTTGAGAGTTTCTGCAAAGTTTCTTGGGGAAACGCAACAGTTTTGCAAGATAACACAAAAGTTTTATGCAAACGCAAAAACATTAAAAAAATCTAAATGTTGCATCTACCACCATTTACTTACATCCTTGCATTTACCACCATGCCCCTTTAGGGGCTCGATACAATGCAAGAAAATGAAAGCAACAAATCTATACCAACAAGCTTACAATGTAGACAACGTCATTGATTTTAATCCAATTTTGTCTAGGTATGGCATCATGCTGCCAACTGGATTTAAACAATTTTTATCCTTATAAATAAAATCCCCCACAAACGTCTTGTACAGTATGTGTCTCTGGTGCTCATAATCTATAAATGAAGCTCTGGTGTTAGAAGACAGACCGTGGTGCCCTTTATCTGATTGTAAAGCACATCTTTAATGATTCTGCGTATAAACAAATAAATCTCAGCGTCAGACCAGCCCTCTAACCATTAAAGACCCTCTCGCTCACTCTCACCAAGAAATTAACGCTCACACACACACACACACACACACACACGCACGCATGCACGCACGCACGCACGCGCACACACACACACACGCACGCACGCATGCACGCGCGCACACACACACGCACACACACACACTTTCGAGTCTGCCAGTGTGAAATTTCTGCCTGGCTAGAAAAAAAAGAAAAAGAAAACGCCACGAAAAGGACAAAACCACAAATGTGGAACTTCAATTAATTTAAAGCTCCAATCAGCAAAGTATAAATCCTTGGCAGATCTAATTACTGAAGCTCTCGGAAGACCCGGGCCGACCAGCCAATCTCCCTCATGTTTGAACAGCTTGATGAACTCGGGGACTGATGGATATCAAGTCATTTTGTTTAATTTATAAATGGATTTTCCCCTAATACTTAAATTATCATCAGTACAACACAATGAAAATGGGAACATTTGGAAGGCAAAGTCTATAAGAGCCCTGAAAGGAATTCCAATGAGGAATGTCACCTCTTTCATCCCTGCTATACAATTCGTCTAATTAAATTCGGGAGCAGGGTAAGCCTGTGTTACAGTGCTGCCGCCACACGGGCCGCCCCTGGAGAGTTCGGGGCCGAGCGGAAGACACTCATCAGGCATATCATGCCACACATGCCATTAACACACACACACACGGACACTTCTGGCAACTTAAGGTCCACTCACAGTGTCTGAGCATCATATTGGCCGCTTGGTGCAGCATATCTATAACACAGACCTCAGAAAGAAACATGGCTTTGGGTATCAATAAATAAACAGAATAGCAAAGAAATGAATAACTAAATAACGAACACACAAAACAAATAATACAGCCCAAATCTGGAGCTACGAGATCATTGAATCAAAGCTTTACTCAAAGCAAAAGTGTAATAGATGAACTGCAAATGTTTCTTTTTATATTTAAACTGAAATTATGCATCTAATGTTTATTTTAAAAAACTATGATTCAAATCACAGAATCCAGACATTAAAGTAGAAGTCTTGTAGAAAACCCCCCCGCATTTTTGAACTAAGGTCAGTATTAATGATCGGTAATAAACCATTGACAAGAACTAGCAGAATTATTCCATAATCAAGTATTAAAAAATAAATAAATAAAATAAAAACAAAGAGCCAAGTATAAATATTAAAAAATAAAATAATATTAAATACAATAAAATAAATACAAATATTTTTACAATATTTACCAAACTTAACTAAAAACTAAATTATTTGCATTTAAGGACGTGAAGTGGAAAAATAAATAAAATAAAAAAGAGCTAAAAGTAAATATTAAAATAATTAAATATTATTAAAGAATAAAGTAAAATAAATAATAATATTTTTTAAATATTAACCAAACATGACTAAAAACTAAATTATAATAATATAAATTTACATTCAAGGACTTCGACGTGAAGTGGAATTGTTCACTATTGAGTGAACCAGAATCAATTATTTAAAAAATAAAAATAAAATAAAATGTTAAAGGGCCAAAACAAAAATAAAAAGTAAAATAATAAAATAACCAAATAATATTAAACCATAAAAATAAGATTTTTAAAAAAGTAATAAACAAAACTAAACTAGTATAAAATCAAACACCTAAAAGAGCCAAGGCACAAAAACCAAACTAGAGAGATTAGTACACAAACCCAAGGTTGCCTGTTGCATATACACAATGCGAATGATGTCTAAACGTCTGAACCCACGTGTTCTAACCTGTCCAGCAAGGCCGCTCATAGTCTCATGATCTTACCTGGCTCAGGTGTCTCAGAGTGAGAGGAAGAAGAGGCAGAGCTGGCCCCGTCCTCGGCCCCGCCGCCCTGAGACAGCAGCCCTCTGCCCGGCGGAAGCTTCATGCCCAGCTGCTCGGCCATCTCCACATGATCGCCCGGGTGAACGTAATCAAACACACTGCTGCCCGTCAGCTCTACCTACAGCAGCACAAACAACAGCCACAGAGACACATTAGTCAAAAAGAACATGAAACAGTGCTGTTACTCCTAACTAAAACTAAAACTACTAAATTAAAATACATTTCACTGAAATAAAGCTCAAATAAAATCTGGAAAAACCTTAGAAATGCTGCATTGACAAATACATGAAATCAAATAAGTGAGTACTAAAATGACTAAAACTAAAATATAAACTAAAATAAAAAACATTGTAAAACTAAAAACAAAAGCACATAAAATTATGAACTAGAACTAAAATGAAAACTGAAAATATAAAAATAAAGGCAATTTTCGAAAATGAATAAATACATACAGTATTTAAATAATACTACAATTACAATGACATAAAAATATATATTTACATTTTTATATATTTTGATCACTTTTATCAAATCTGGTTATGTATCCACATCAGTATATGTGTACCCTGGGAATCAAACCCTTGACTTTGGTGTTGCAAGCGCAATATTCTGCCAAGTGAGCTTCAGCAAATTTCTCATCAGATCATTATTTCATTTACACTCACGCAGTTAAAAATGTCATGAAATTTTAATTCATATATGATCTGTTTAGCATTATATAAAATCTTTTAATGACTTATTCATGAAGGCTAGTATGAAGTATTACCCGGGTATCTTTCATAGTGAGCTTACTGTTCTTTTCTGTAACTGTAGCTTGTGCTCTTTTTATTTTGACTTCAATCCTCCCTCCAGAGGTTTCCTCTCGCCGAGACACAACTTTCTGCTCTTTAGGGGAGAGAGAGCTCGTCCAGATAATCAAATAATTAGCGTGTGCTTGTCTAACCTTTAAACACGCTCATTTACTAAGCGGGCGGGAAAAACGGATTTACTGTTGCTAACTGGGGATGACAAGAAAAAAACAACAACAGGCGGTTAAAGTAGCTGTGGCGCTTCTTAAACATGCTATTGTTGTGTTTTGAGTAACGCTGTTCTGTGATCAGGTCCACGTCTACAGGGACCCGCGGATTACATGAGAATAATCCCTTTAATGTCCTATCCCTCAAAGCAATTTAGTGCTTCACAAATTATTATTCCAAGCAGAAACAATGAATAAAGAGACGTGGGCTTGGGTTATTTCAGCACAATGCTAGAACTGTAAAACAGAACAATGCTGTGTTGTAGATTTAGGATATTCCTGCTAGAGGATATTACTGCTAATGCAGCGTTCTGCTGTCCAATCATCAGAAGATGATACAGAAACAAAAAAGAAGAAACAAAATGGCTATGCAAGAACAGTTTTGAAGGTGTACATTTACCAAAAGGTAAGAAAATGTACACCTGTCTCTGGAAATGTTTATCACAAATTTAGTCTCGAGTTTAATGGAATGCCAAGTGGACAAACAATAAAATAAAACAAAACAAAATGATAATATAAAATAAACACGTCTTCATTAAATTACAGTGATTTCATTTACATGCTAAATGCAAGTAAAGTGCAAGCAAATGTTTCAATAACTTTTGCGAAAAAAGTCAAAATATGGATGAAATAATGTTCACCATCATCATGACATGTACTTATTAAATAAGTGATCATACTAAACGTTATTATACTTGAAACGATTAAAAACTTGCTGACAAATGGGTAAAACCTAGTGGTTTGAAGGATAGTGGCAAAGACTGGTAAATAATTCAAATTACTATTAATTAGTATTTTGGGGGCTGCACTGTGATCTTTAAATAGAGTCTTTTAATGTAATCTAATGATTCCTGTTCTAAATATACCTGACAAGATTTTTTTGTTATATGATTGTCAGCTATAGTTACAATTAGTGGTCGACCGATATTGTTTTTTTGACAGCCGATGCCGATATCTAGGAAAGCAGGGTGGCCGATGGCCGATATAAAGCCGATATAATTTTATTTTAATTAATATTTAAGAAATTTGAAATAATTTGAAAATTCATTAAAAATAAATGTGTTAAATAAACATACTTATACTTTAGATGACAAAGTATTTTTCCACAAATAAATAAATATGGAATAAAAATATACTTAAAAAGGAAGTCAACTGTAACCAACAGGGCACTCAGTATTCTGGGAAGTTTGTGTGCATTAATCATATTTTTTTCATATAAAGCCAAGGTAACACTCATTTTACATACAGCACAGTGAAAATGACATGAATATTACAGTGGGCAAATACATAAAGCGCAGCACAATTTAAAATCATGAGTTTGAAGTTTGTTGATCGCGCGTCTCCAGTGAAGCTGAACTCTCCTCCTGTCCGCATTCAATTCGTACGGATCGACCGTCACGCAGAGAACATGCGATTGTGCAGGATACAAATGCACACTTCACAAGATCTCACAACTGGATCCGACTAAGTTTGCAAGGTTTTTGAAATTAGATGTTCATTAGACATTCAAAGATTGTCAAAGATATAAATGCGTATTTGCTGAATGCTGACGGCAAACAAGAAAGTATTATAATGTTTGCCTTTCTATTACTAATAATATAAAAGTAATCGTTATAATAATTTTGTATACATTTTAACTCCTTTGTTTAACCGTTCTATCTGATTATTAGACAGACGTATTAGATAATCCATATTAGACAGAACTGAACGACAACAGCTAACAAGAGGGAGAATGTAAGCACTGTGTGCTGCCGTTCTCAGCGCCGTCAAAATAAAAGTCCCATCTAGAATGTATTGGCCAAACAGGAAAACTTATCGGCCGATGCCGATATTTAAAAAAATGCCAAATATCGGCCGATATATCGGTCGACCACTAGTTATAATGAATGACATTGTAGTGAGTGTCTTCTGTAAATCATTGTAAAATTGTATGATAGTCATTATTTTTCAGTGAGAGAAAAAATAAATAAACTGGACAAAATCTATTGTATGAAAAAAGTCACTTTTAAAAGTAATGCATTACAATATTGCGTTACTCATAAAAAAGTAACTAATTGCGTTACTTAGTTACTTTTTACAAAAAGTAATGCATTACGTTGCTTATGCATTACTTTTTATCACTTGGGCTGGGCATTCTTATTTGCCATTAAATAATAAAAAAAAACATGAGTTTTTTTTTTTTCCAACTCAGTAAATAAATGTGGAAAAGCAAAGTAACTTGGGTTACTTTGTTGAAAAAATAACTCAGATATAACCACTAGTTATAATGAATGACATTGTAGTGAGTGTCTTCTGTAAATCATTGTAAAATTGTATGATAGTCATTATTTTTCAGTGAGAGAAAAAATAAATAAACTGGACAAAATCTATTGTATGAAAAAAGTCACTTTTAAAAGTAATGCATTACAATATTGCGTTACTCATAAAAAAGTAACTAATTGCGTTACTTAGTTACTTTTTACAAAAAGTAATGCATTACGTTGCTTATGCATTACTTTTTATCACTTGGGCTGGGCATTCTTATTTGCCATTAAATAATAAAAAAAAACATGAGTTTTTTTTTTCCAACTCCGTAAATAAATGTGGAAAAGCAAAGTAACTTGGGTTACTTTGTTGAAAAAATAACTCAGATATTTCATTGCAAATTTAGTTACTAAAAAAGTAATCTGATTACGTAATTCACGTTACTTGTAATGCATTACCCAAATATAAGTCAAATAACTATCCCAAAAAACCTGTCTAATATTCGCAAGAATGCTTACTGAAAGAATTGATGTGCACCTACACAGTTTAAACAGAACATTTTACTGGGCTCTTACTGTAAAACAAACAGCAAAAATCACAGAAAATCCATGGAAACATAAACCAAAACAACTGTGTAACAGGACCACCAACTGTCTTGTCTGTTTCTCCAGCTCTCTTTGTTTCTTTCTTACTGTTTGGCCTCTCACACAATAGAAACCCAACAGCACATCAACACATTTTTTTTTCTTCTCCTTTTTTTTGTCCCTGGGCATCAAAAAGCTGCAGGCACAATCCAAGTAAGACTTTATGGATCTTTCTCTGGAAGACTGACATTCCGCCTATATCCAGTAGAGCAAAGAATTGAGGATTCTTTTTGAAGAACTAAAGAGATGGGGTTGAGGTTTTCAACCGGCTTACAGACAACTGGAGTCCAATCCCAACAAAAAAGAAGAAACAAGCCATTCACATAAAAAAAAGAAAATAAAATCACATCTTGCATCTTGTGTTTAACCTTCCAGCAGCACTACAGATGAGCTCATATATTTAATGATGATCAGTACACAAAAACGGCACAATAATTTTCTACTATATATATATATATATATATATATATATATATAATTTATATTAATAAAGTAAATAGTGTCAATTTTGATTTTCATATTGATTTTAAAGTTAAAAAAAGAAAAAATAGATGACAGCCTCCCAGCAAGTGAACACATTACAATAACGGCTTAAAAAATCTATTTCCATACAAAGATGAAATGTAAAGCTATCTCTCTTTTACACATGAGAGCGGACAAACCTTTTGTGTCCATTATAATTCACGCACACGGCCCGGCGACTATTTTAACAGTATTAGAATGAGGCCACTTTTCAGCACAAGTGGCTGCACAAAGCTCTCGTCTTCCCTTAATCTCTGCGATGCGAAGATGGGCAAACAATGCGCCGAGAAAATAATATCAGCTCTGATATTCATCGTGTGCCAGCCGGTGTGGTAAAGTGTTGTCTGTAACAAGAGAGCAGCAGATTATGCTCTGTGATTGCAGAAAGGACACTTGGATTACAGAAGGAGGTTTTGCATTGTAAATGAGGCCCAGCTCGCTGGAGTGGGGCTGCGGACAGAGCCCACCAGCAACTTGCTTATTTTGTAGAAGGTCACTCAATAAGAGCCCCCCCCCCCTCCTCTGGCTTATTAAGACTGACTGGCACGCATTAATGAAATCACCTGATTTTACAAACATGAAGAGAGAGAGGAAATGGAGAAGAAAAGAAAAAAAATCCTGACGTTATGCTTGAGTTTAAGAAGGAAGCCCTTAATTAGCAAGGTTTCAGAAATGTCAGCTATCGCCTATTAACGGTTCTGCTCTATCAAAGCTATAATACCCAGCTGTCAAATTTCATCACATGATGGGCGGTTTCTTTCTGGTTCTTGTGCTAAATTTCCTCTTTCGTGTGGGCGGAGCCAAAGGTCCACTGACCCCATCTCAAATGTTTTGTTGTGTTGTGACTGCTTAGGAAATGGTGTAAAGGCCCAATAAACTGTTCAATTTTATTTGCCACTTTTTCCATTATAAACCTCTGCTAATATACTTGCATACAAATATAAAACAAATAACTGTATTTTTTCTTTAAGTGGATAAATACAGTATATTACTTTTATAATTGTTTACAACTTTCCATTACATATAAATAATTGCATTTTTATTTATTTTTAAGTTAATAATTTTAATATTATATTTAATTAAATATGTTTATTTAAAAATTCTAAATTAAAATAAATAAATATGTTTTTATTTTTAAGTTAATAATACATTTTGTTTTATTTAAAGAATTCCAGATAAATATAAATAACTACATTTTACTTTATTTTCAAATTAATAAATATAATATTTTATTTTCACTTTATTTTTAAGTTAATAAAATATTTTAAATGCAAATATTTAAAATTCCAAGTAAGCATAAAAACTTTATTTTACTGTAGTTAGAAATGAATAAATATGAGATTTTATTTCATACAATGATTTTTTTTCAAAATTCCAAATAAATCTACTATATTTTACTTTAGTTATAAGTTAAAGATCCCATATTTGACACCTTTCTGGAGTTTTATTTTAGATTTTGATGTCCTTAAGAATATATATTTGCGGTATAAGTACCAAAAACCATCTCAATATATTTTTACAGTTCCTCTCTCAGGAGCTCTGCTGAGAACAGGTCGATTTTGGCCTGTCTAATTAATATTCATGATCCGCTCTTCTGATTGGCCTGTTGTTTTCTGAGTGACGCATGCCAGAACAACCACAGGTAACTAGGGTCAGCCGACGTCACAGCGCTAGCTGGAGGCAGCAAAACAAAGGGGAAACTGGAGGCGGCCCATTCAAACCAGCGCAGATTCGGCTACATAAGGAGTTTAAAATATCATCTTGTTGTGATGTTGGGTGCCAGAATCGACGTAATACAGCCTCAAATTATAAATTTGATCGCATATCTGCTGCCACTGCCAGACAAAAAACAGACGACAGCTGTGGTTAAACGCGATAAAACGAGCAGACTGGACAGAAACGATCGTCAAAAATGCTCACGTTTGCAGCACATACTTCTTATCAGAAAAGGTTCAATAAAGTATTGTTTTTTGTTGTTATGGGCGCGTCTACAGATTTCTTGCCATATGTCTATGTTTCTTGCATCTCACGACTATGTTGTGTATGAAATAATGTCTGTGTGGATGTGTGTAAAACAACAAACTGACAATTTATATATAATCATTTGTAATTGTATATACATTGTTGTGATTAATTGTGGCTGAAACAATAATGTAGCTGTAAAAATAGTTGCCTGCTGAAATTGAAATGTATATACATCTTTATCATGACTAGATAGACACGGTGAGTTTGTCTTTACTATACACATTAGATGTGATCCACTTCATAGTAACAATCCTGTCAGATCGTCCATCCTTTGAGTTAGAGTGTAACATTACAGGTCGGCCGATCTGGTTTCGTGGTTAAAGTTAACCTTTTCGACATGTTTCCGTGTTGTCGTTGCTCAGCAATAGCATGGACGTGATGTTGTCTGGGGGTTTGGCAAAAGGAGAGTGGGACGGTGGGCGGTGCTCGGGGTGGTGACTGAAGGCGGTGACTGTGTAGTTCTGACATCAACTTTTTATGGAAGTCACATCAGTTCGTGAAAAATCACAGCTACTTTATGCAGGCTGTATGCATTTTAGTGTGGACTGACTGTTTTGAAACTTATATGGTACTTACATAGCACCTAGACCTCAGTTATCATGAAAAATCCAGGAAATTTCAGTTTTGACAATATGGGACCTTTAATACACATATTTTATTTTATAAAACATTATTTCAAAATTCATATCAAAATAAACAAAACTAACGTTTGCTATGCTTTCTTAAGCTGTTTGAAAAGAAAGTATTAAGTATGAGGTCTTGAATTTCAACACAGAGTCATACTAATAAATGAGGTTCATTTGACTCCACTCTGCACATTTTGCCTCTTTTAAAAAAAAAAATTCAGTCCTTCTCAGTTTAATGATTGAGTGGCTCTGGAAGCACTGACCCCTCCCCCTTCACCCCGCCCCCTTCTGCCCGAGCCCCGCCCCCTCTCTCATTCCTGTGTCTCTGCATAAAAGCAAGCATTACCTCCCTCTATTTACTCCAGCGCTCTCTCTTGCTCTGCTCTGTGAAGCTGAAGAGGCATGTCAGGTGTCACTGAACCCCTCCAAATGGCAATAGGAAGCTGCCAGCTCTCGTCTCTCACATTATGACACAATTACTCGCTGGCATCAAACACGCGCGGCCACGGCTCTCACCTCACGCTCTCTGCCAGTTAACCTGTTTGGAGTCCAGGAACATTTTGGCCCCGTCCATGCATGCAAATCCACAATCATGACTCACTGCTAAGATAAAACGGCTGTTGCAAGTGCTGATGTGAGAAAGCAAAGATCTGATGCCTGAAATGACCCCTAGTTTTTCGGCTTTGGCTCTCGAGTTGCTTGTAAATTGCTTCTGATTTTTAAAACACTTGTATGCACACACTGCCATAGAGTTTTTGAAGTACATTTTTAGTGCAACTTACCAAAAATAATTTGTGTCAAATATAGGAAAAGCAATAAATATAAAAATATAATAAATGATTTAAAAAAGATAAATTATTATTTAAAAATATATTGTAAAATATAATGATCATGAAAAGTAAAATAAATGTAAAAATGTGTAAAAAAATTTTTTTTGCTTGTGTGTATTTAATCATAATTTTAGTGTTTTCTGTTTGATAAAAGCAATGCCACTATTAAAAACCTAAACTTGGAAAAGACACAAACATCAAAATCCTCAGGGACAGAAAAGCACATTAAACACATTTGAGGGGAGGGAGAAATTCCTTTCAGTTGCTTAAAATGTCAGTGACTTTAAAAAAAGTATTAATCAAATAAACTGATGTTGGCTGGAGGGTTCAGAATTAATTAACGCATTTAACGCAAATGTGCTAAATGGAACATTATACGTTTCATAGCATGTAATTACTCTTTTAATAAATGATTCATGTTATATTCCCATCAATTGATAACGCTTGTGAATCATAAAGCAATTCGGCGAGAGCTTGTCTGGACCCTGAGATAGAGCGAGTGGGGTTCAAATCATTGGTCCTTCTGTTTTTGTTCCAGCTGGGAACTAATAGTCCCAATTAAATTATGCAAACCCTGCAGCACGGATAGCCAAGAGCTAGAACCAAAAAAACCTGTTTGGTTGTACAGCAGAGCTGAAGAAGAGAAACACTCAGCTAGAAGAAAACTTTTGTTATATTATATTACCAGTGTTTTATGTGAGAAACTTTTTGAGTAACATGTAGTATTAGTGTTAACAAATACTAGTGAAAAATTAGATTAGAAATGTAATATAAAATATTTGCTATAAAATATTATATATAATATTTAATATTTAAAAAATAAATTAAAAATATATAATTTTTTACAAGTATTTTACTAATACTACTCATTTTTTTCTTTACACACACACACACACAGTTTAAAAAATAACTATACAATGATCATGTGAGAAACTTTTTGAGTAACATGTAGTATTAGTGTTAACAAATACTAGTGAAAAATTAGATTAGAAATGTAATATATAATATTTGCTATAAAATATTATATATAATATTTAATATTTAAAAAATAAATTAAAAATATATAATTTTTTTACAAGTATTTTACTAATACTACTCATTTAGTGTTTTATGTGAGAAACTTTTTGAGTAACATGTAGTATTAGTGTTAACAAATACTAGTGAAAAATTAGATTAGAAATGTAATATAAAATATTTGCTATAAAATATTATATATAATATTTAATATTTAAAAAATAAATTAAAAATATATAATTTTTTACAAGTATTTTACTAATACTACTCATTTTTTTCTTTACACACACACACACACAGTTTAAAAAATAACTATACAATGATCATTCATAGTTGAATGCTGTTGAAGTTATATAAAAATATAAAATTTATTTAAACAAAAAAAAGCTGTAAAATATATTCACTGTGAAAAAGTAGGCATTAAGCTTCATAAATCAATATTGTGGATATATATGTAATATAAAACTACAATAAATTATGTAAATTAAAAAATATTTTAAACATTAAAATATTTTGTAAAATCCATTTATTGTGGGAAAAAGTAGGTGTTAAGCTTCATAACAATTAAATATTATGTAAAATACATGTGAATTTCAGCAAACTTTGAATATCTCTTATCATTTCTCATACTATTCATTACATCGACCACAGGCCACCTCGCTTTCTGAATATCAGCATCAGCCATGAAAAAGCCGTATTGCTGGACCACAAGCACAGACTTCACTATAAACGATGATTGACACGACTAGAATTAACCTCTGCTTTCACGTGGTCTCATCCATTAGGGTTCCCAGTAAATCATCTGATTACGAGCATATAAAATAATAATAGGGCTCCTCGAAAAGCGCCGCTATTGTTGTAGTGGACAAGAAAGAGGAGAGATATCCCTAGAAAAACAAAAGCTGGCAGTGGCTTAAAGGAAGGACATAATTAAGGGCCAATCGGAGCTGTCTTGTGTGAGCAGAGACCCAGGGGAGCACCTCTCTACCTGTCTGACCTTGGAAAATGGGAGTCCTTGGCTGCGCTGATGACCCCGTGATCTCCACTCACATGCAATCTCCCTCACCGGCACGAGAGGCGACCTGCCTCATGCAAATCCCATCTCCCCCGTGAGCCGCCAATAAACTGCAGCCTAATTAAATATTTTTTAACGATGTGAGTAATTTTTGCCAAGGGGTGGATTCAGGGCTAGAATTTAATATGAGATCACAAAAGATGTTCCCAGCGTTGATTCTGTAAATTAATGACTATCTGCCTTATAATAAAAGCATACTGCCAAGAATATGAATAAAGTCGGCTTACTTCAACCAAACGAATGCTTTCGGGAAAAGGCTTCTGGAAAGTTTCAACTTCCGATACTAGCCAAGCTTGGGGCATTTTATATATTATACAAATTTAAACATATATATGCATGTATGAATGAATGAATGAATAAATAAATAAATAAATGATATATAAAGTATATATATATATATATATATGTGTGTGTGTGTGTGTATATATATATATATATATATATATATATATATATATATAGCAATCAACTCTTGAAAACAAGACAAATGATTGCACACATTCATGGATCATAATATATATGTATGTATAGCCAACTAATCTGGTTTTTTTTTTTTTTAAACGATGTGAGTAATTTTGCAAAGGGGTGGATTCGGGGCTAAATATTTAATATTTAATTTAATATGAGATCACAAAAGATGTTGGGTTGATTCTATAAATTAATGACTATCCCAGGGTTGATTCTATAAATGAATGACTATCTGCCTTATAATAAAAGTCAACAATATGAATGAAGACACCTTACTTCAACCGAATGAACGCTTTTGGGAAAAGGCTTCTGGAAAGTTTTCACTTCTGATACTAGCTGAGCTCGGGGCAGCCGAGTAATATTTGTCAGCCAAACAACGAGGTCTTCTAATTTCACAAATCAAACAGACACACTGTATGTTTGTGAGATGGCGCGGGTTCTCGCTGTCCCTCAGCGTTGCTCTGGCCTCGGAGGGTTAAGCCATCGTCCCGTGCTATTAACTGCGGGAGCTTTCTTAGGTCCACTTGAGTGTTACACAGCTCAGATTACAGTAACCTTTAACTGCTTGCTGACAGACAGACAGAGGACGAGCAGTCCATCTCTCGCTTTCTCTTTCTATCCACATTTAATACCACGCGCGCCACTTCCACACAAAACCCTAATCTTCCTCCTCCCGACACAAGCCTGTCACTTCAGGAAAAATGGAGGGCATCAGTAGCCATGGGCCGTGTGTATTCTCTGCGCTGATACATGGCACTTTACCTCAGGCTATGCATATGAGCCACTACAGGCGGCTCTCAGCGGGCCATCCGTCAATATTCCAATCAGTCTTTGGATCAGTACCAATTAATAGCGGCAGCATCAAACCGACGAGCTCTTTCCATCAAAACAAGAACACATGAAACGGTAATATGGATCAGACTGATAAAAAGGATGGTGTTTGATTAATTCCTTGGATGGTTACAGATAAAAGCTAATGCACACAAAAAAGTAAACACAAAAAAATGTTTATGCAGCACTGTTTATATATTCAGTGCATTATATATTGCATATTTAATGCATATATTTAGAATACTAAAAATAGTATAACACATTTTATAGTAGTTGCATGAATTGTATACAAATTGATAATAATTATTCAAATAAAACATCTATACAATATTTGTGCATAGTTGTATTAAGAATCAAAAAGCACATTTCATGCATCATGCATGTGCTAAAACACATTATACACATTTAAGGTTGAAATGCATTGGACATATTGCAGCATAACTTTGGTCACAATTATTTATGAAACATTTAGTGCATTACAACGGGATTACTTAACAGCCTTTATAGAAAGTGTTACCAAAAGAAATGACAAAACAAATTGTTATTGTCAATAACACATTAACAAATTTTGGCTAAAAAATGTAGTGCACCTGCACCAACATGCAATTGATTTGTGTGCATCAGGTTTTATCTACATTGTGAAGACCAAATGTCCCCAAATAGACCTGAAAGCCAACAGTTCCCAGAGGGAAAATGGCTTAAAATGACATTTTTGTGGCTTTTAGTTCCTATCTGTCAGCATTGAGGCCATCTAAATGCTAGTACACTCCAAAAATCGGACAAAATTCACTTTTAGCACATATAAACATTTCAAATTTACTGGAATATGGACTTGATGACTTGCATTCTGCGCTACACAGATTTCAAATGCTGTCCAATCAAATGCTGTCTTGAATGAGAACGGCCCGCCCTCTAATGCCGTAGTAGCAAATCATGTTCATGTCAGTGATGTAAACTAAAGCTCATTTGCTATTTATAAAATTAAGGACAAGTCTTTTGATATGTCTTCATTAAAACAAAAAATGCATGAAGGATTGAGTGAGGGTTTGGTTTAGAGTTTAAGCTTAGAGTAAAAACAACAGAAGTCAATGGAAAGTCCCCATCAATTCAACAACAAATGTGCATGTGTGTGTTGTTTGTGTTTCAGAGCAGTGAAATGAAATTCATAGGCAACACGTCTCTAGTTCCAGGCAGAGCAGAACAATGTGCAGAGAGACAATAACTTTAACAATTAACTTGGAAGGACAAAAAGGGTAAAAATCTCCCTGCGCTCTTTTCTCTGGCGTTCCTGATTTTTATCGAGCTCACAAAGCTCCCTTAGATCATCTTAATCCACTGTGGCAAAGTAGCTGAATATGAGATTCAGATTGTCTTAGAAATTCTGTGCAACCAATCAGCTTCCTGACATTGCTTTTCCCTTCAACCTTCAGAACTTGTGACAGCAAAGACCAAAAGCCAAATCACAAAGGAGTGCAAAATCGGCAAACCCAGCGAGCTGACCGCTAAAGCTGATGAACAAAGATCGCATTTGACACTTCAGAGCAACTTCACATCCAAATATATTATCAATCACAAAATTATATATATATATATAAAACATATATAGCCTACTATATCAATATAATGCAACAGACAGAAAGATGGTGGGTGTGAGTATAAGTTCAGTTTTGCAAAGTAAAATGTGAAAACTTTGATAGATAAGGTTGATTAATATTAAATAATACCGGTAGATGACCAAAATCATAACATAATATAGCTGTTTTTGCCGGATAGTCAGAGGAAAAATCTGGTTTATATATTAAATAAGGATGTGAAAATGCCTATTTTGGATTTAAGTTACAATCTGCAATAAAGTGGGAAAAAGGCGGAAATCACGATTACGAGTGAAAATTAAACGCTTCACGAATGAAAAGTACTTTGTGTCATTTTTTTTTCCATTTTCAATCAGCTGACATATCTTGAAAAGTAATCTTTGGAAAAATCAAAAACATAAATCCTTATAAATTATGTATATATTAATATATATGCATATATTTTAATATATACATAATTCATAAGGATTTATGTTTTTGTTTATATATATACTTACATATAATGACTTTCATCTAAACAAAGATGAGTCATATTAAATAATTAAATTTTTACATTATTTTAAAAAAGTACTTTTTTACATTAATTAAATGTATATATACAGTGGGTACGGAAAGTATTCAGACCCCCTTAAATTTTTCACTCTTTGTTATATTGCAGCCATTTGCTAAAATCATTTAAGTTATTTTTTTTCCTCATTAATGTACACACAGCACCCCATATTGACAGAAACACACAGAATTGTTGACATTTTTGCAGATTTATTAAAAAAGAAAAACTGAAATATCACATGGTCCTAAGTATTCAGACCCTTTGCTCAGTATTTAGTAGAAGCACCCTTTTGATCTAATACAGCCATGAGTCTTTTTGGGAAAGATGCAACAAGTTTTTCACACCTGGATTTGGGGATCCTCTGCCATTCCTCCTTGCAGATCCTCTCCAGTTCTGTCAGGTTAGATGGTAAACGTTGGTGGACAGCCATTATTAGGTCTCTCCAGAGATGCTCAATTGGGTTTAAGTCAGGGCTCCGGCTGGGCCATTCAAGAACAGTCACAGAGTTGTTGTGAAGCCACGCCTTCTTTATTTTAGCTGTGTGCTTAGGGTCATTGTCTTGTTGGAAGATAAACCTTCGGCCCAGTCTGAGGTCCTGAGCACTCTGGAGAAGGTTTTCGTCCAGGATATCACTGTATTTGGCCGCATTCATCTTTCCCTCGATTGCAACCAGTCGTCCTGTCCCTGCAGCTGAAAAACACCCCCACAGCATGATGCTGCCACCACCATGCTTCACTGTTGGGACTGTATTGGACAGGTGATGAGCAGTGCCTGGTTTTCTCCACACATACCGCTTAGAATTAAGGCCAAAAAGTTATATCTTGGTCTCACCAGACCAGAGAATCTTATTTCTCACTTTACTGTTGGTATGATGTTCTTTTTCTGAAATGCAGTGTTACTTTTACGCCAGACGTAATGGGACACACGCCTTCCAAAAAGTTCAACTTTTGTCTCGTCAGTCCACAGAGTATTTTCCCTAAAGTCTTGGGGATCATCAAGATGTTTTCTGGCAAAACTGAGACGAGCCTTTATGTTCTTTGCAGCGGTTCAGCGGTTTCGTCTTGGAACTCTGCCATGCAGACCATTTTTGCCCAGTCTCTTTCTTATGGTGGAGTCATACCTTAACTG